>NC_079873.1:22358358-22661757 GCF_023065955.2 Ursus arctos | reverse complement strand
TCTGTATGAGATAGTCTGTTCTTTTTTTAATTTAAATTAAATTAATTAACGTATAATTTATTGTTGGTTTCAGAGGTAGAGGCAGTGATTCGTCAGTCTTATATAATACCCAGTGCTCATTACTTCATGTAGCCTCCTTAATGTCCATCACCCAGCTACCCTATACCCAAGCCTCCTCCCCTCAGTTTGTTTCCTATGATTCAGAGTCTCTTGTGGTTTGTCTTCCTTTCTGATTTTGTCTTGTTTTTTTTTCCTCTCTTCCCCTCTGATCCTCTGCTTTGTTTCTTAAATTCCACATACAAATGGTTTTTCTGAATGACTTATTTCGCTTAGCATAATACCCTCTAGTTCCATCCACGTTGTTGCAAATGGCAAGATTTCATTATTTTTTATGGCTAAGTAGTATTCTATTGTATATATATGTATCCCATCTTCTCTATCCATTCATCTATCGATGGACATCTGGGCTTTTTCAATAGTTTGGCTATTATGGACATTGCTGCTATAAACATTGAGGTACAGGTGCCCCTTTGTTTCACTACATCTGGATCTTTGGAGTAAATACCCAGTAGTGCAATTGCTGGGTCACAGGTAACTCTATTTTTAACTTCTTGAGGAACCTCCATACTTTTTCCAGAGTGGCTGTACCAGCTTGCATTCCCACCAACAGTGTAAGCGGGTTCCCCTTTCTCCACATCCTCTCCAACATCTGTTGTTTCCTAACTTGTTAATTTTAGCCATTCTGACTGGTGTAAGGCGGTATCCCATTGTGGTTTTGATTTGTATTTCCCTGATGCCTAGTGATGTCAAGTGCTTTTTCATGTGTCTGCTGGCCATTTGTATGTCTCCTTTGGAGAAATGTCTGTTCATGTCTTCCACCCAGTTCTTGATTGGATTTTTTGTTTTTTTGGGTGTTGAGTTTGATAAATTCTTTATAGATTTTGGATACTAGCCCTTTATCTGATATGTAATTTGCAAATATTTTCTCCCATTCTGTCAGTTGTCTTTTGGTTTTGTTGACTGTTTCCTTTGTTTTGGAAAAGCTTTTTATCTCGGTGAAGTCCCAATAGTTCATTCTTGCCTTTGTTTCCCTTACCTTTGGAGACATGTCTAGTAAGAAGTTGCTGTGGCCGAGGTCACAGAGGTTGCTGCATGTGTTCTCTAGGATTTTGATGGATTCCTATCTCACATTTAGGTCCTTCATCCATTTTGAGTCTATTTTTGTGCATGGTATAAGAAAATGGTCCAGTTTCATTCTTCTGAACGTGACTGTCCAGTTTTCCCAACACCATTTGTTGAAGAAACAGTCTTTTTTCCATTGGTTATTCTTTCCTGCTTTGTCAAAGATTAGTTGACCATAGAGTTTAGGGTCCATTTCTGGGTTCTTTATTCTGTTCCATTGATCTGTGTGTCTGTTTTTGTGCCCAGACTGTATTATCTTGGTGATTACAGCTTTGTAATAGAGCTTGAAGTCTGGCATTGTGATGCCACCAGTTTTGGTTTTCTTTTTCAACATTCCTTTGGCTATTCAGGGTTTTTTTAGGTTCCATATGAATTTTAGGATTGTTTTTTCCGGCCCTGCGAAATAGGTTGATGGTATTTTGATAGGGATTGCATTGAATGTGTTGATTGCTCTGGGTAGAACAGACGTTTTAACAATATTTATTATTCCAATCCATGAGCATGAAATGTTTTTCCATTTCTTTGTGTCTTCCTCAATTTCTTCCATGAGTGTTCTATAGTTTTCTGAGAACAGATCCTTTGCCTCTTCAGGTAGGTTTTTTCATAGGTATCTTATGATTTTGGGTGCAATTTTAAATGGGATTGACTCCTTAATTTTTCTTTCTTCTGTCTTATTGTTAATGTATAGAAATGCAACTAGCGGTGATGGGTATTAAGGAGGGCACATACTGCAAAGAGCACTGGGTATTTTATGCAAACAATGAATCGTGGAACACTAAGTCAAAAACTAATGAAGTAATGTATGGTGACTAACGTAACATAATTAAAAAAAAAGAAAAAATGCAAGTTGATTTCTGTGCCCTGATTTTATATCCTGCCACTTTGCTGAATTCCTGTATGAGTTCTAGCAATTTTGGGGTGGAGTCTTTTGAGTTTTCCACATAGAGTATCATGTCATCTGCCAAGAGTGAGAGTTTGACTTCTTTGCCGATTCAGATGCTTTTTATTTCTTTTTGTTATCTGATTGCTGAGGCTAGGACATCTAGTACTATGTTGAATAGCAGTGGTGATAGTGAACATACCTGCTGTGTTCCTGACCTTAGGGGAAAAGCTCTCAGTTTCTCCCCATTGAGAATGATATTCACTGTGGGCTTTTTGTATATGGCTTTTATGATATTGCGGTATGTTCCCTACATCCCTACACCATGAAGAATTTTAATCAAGAAAGGATGCTGTACTTTGCCAAATGCTTTTTCTGCATCTGTTGAGAGGATTATATGGTTCTTGTCCTTTCTATTATTTATGTTGTGTATCACATTGATTGATTTGCAGATGTTGAACCACACTTGCAGCCCAGGAATAAATCTCACTTGGTCATGGTGAATAATCCTTTTAATGTACTGTTGGATCCTATTGGCTAGTATCTTGGTATTTTGACATCCATGTTCATCAGGGATATTGGTCTGTAATTCTCCTTTTTGGTGGGGTCTTTTTCTAGTTTTTGGGAACAAGGTAATGATGGTGTCATAGAAAGAGTTTGGAAGTTTTCCTTCCATTTCTATTTTTTGAAACAGTTTCAGAAGAATAGGTATTAATTATTTCTTAAATGTTTGGTAGAATTCCCCTGGGAAGTCATCTGGCCCTGGAGTCTTGTTGGGTGATTTTTGATTACTGGTTCAATTTCCTTGCTGGTTGCAGATCCATTCATTTCTATTTCTATTTCTATTTCTGTTTTGTTTTCTGTTTTTTCCTGTTTCAGTTTTGGTAGTTTATACATCTCTAGGAATGCATCCATTTCTTCCAGATTGCCTAATTTGTTGGCATATAGTTGCTCATGATATGTTCTTATGCTTGTTTGTATTTCTTCGGTATTGGTTGTGATCTCTCCTCTTTCATGATTTTGTTTATTTGGGTCTTTTTTATTTTTGATAAGTCCCCTATTATTATTATATTATTATCAATGTGTTTCTTTAATTTTGTCATTAATTGGCTTATATAATTGGCTGTTCCCATGTAAGGAGCATAAATATACAATTGTTAGATCTTCTTGTTGGATAAACCCTTTAATTGTGATATAGTGTCCTTACTCATCTCTTATTACAGTCTTTGGTTTAAAATACAATGTGCCTGATATTAGGATTGCCACCCAGCTTTCTTTGGATGTCCATTAGCAGGATAAATCGTTGTCCACCCCCTCACTTTAGATCTGGAGGTGTCTTTGGTTTTAAAATGAGTCTCTTGCAGACAGCATATCAGTGGGTCTTGCTTTTTTATCCAATCTGATACCCTGTGTCCTTTGATGGTGACATTTAGCCCATTTACGTTCAGAGTAACTATTGAAAGATATGAATTTAGTGAACTTGTATTACCTGTAAACTCACTGTTTCTGTATATTGTCTCTGTTCCTTTCTGGTATATATTACTTTGGGGCTCTCTCTTCACTTAAAGGATCCCTTTTAATATTTCCTGTAGGGCTGGTTTGGTGATCACAAATTCTTTTATTTTCTTTCTGTCCTGGAAACTTTTTATCTCTCCTTCTATTTTGAATGACATCCTAGCTGGATAAAGTATTTTTGGCTGCATATTTTTCTCATTTAGTATCCCGAATATATCATGCCAGTCCTTTCTGGCCAGTCAGGTCTCTGTGGATAGGTCTGCTGCCAGGCTAATGTTTGTGCCCTTGTAGGTTATGGACCTCTTGTCCCCAAGCTGCTTTCAGGATTTTCTCTTTATCTCTGAGATTTGCAAATGTCACTATTATGTGTTGGGGTGTTGACCTATTTTTATTGATTTTGAGGGGGGTGCTCTGTGCCTCCAGGACATGGATGCCTGTTTCCTTCCCCAGATTAGGAAAGTTCTCTACTATAATTTGCTCCAATATGCTTTTGCCCCTCTTTCTCTCTTTCTTCTTCTTGGATCCCAATTATTATGATTTTTTTTTTTTGCTTTATGTTATCACTTATCTCTCAAATTCTCCCCTGATGATCCCTTAGTTGTTTATCTCTCTTTTTCTCAACTTCTTTATTCTCCATCATTTGGTCTTCCATATCGCTAATTCTCTCTTCTGCCTCATTTATCCTAGCAATTAGAGCCTCCATTTTTGATTGCATCTCATTAATAGCCTTTTTTTATTTCAACTTGATTAGATTTAGTTCTTTTATTTCTCCAGAAAGGGATTCTTTAGTGTCTTCTATGCTTTTTTTCAAGCTCAGTTGTATCTTTATAGTATCTTTCCATCTTGTCATTCTGTCCAGAGAAGAATAGATGAATGAGAGGATGAAATACTAAAATGGCAACAAAGACCCCAGAGAAATATACACTAAATAAATCAGAAGAGACCTGAAGCCAAAAATAAATACATAAATAAATAAAAGAATATAATCAGACAGGTGACCAGAATAGAGCAATGCACTGGATCCTGTGTGTATTTTGGTCTCTTTGTTAGAAAACTAGATCCCAAAATTGTAACAAAGGAAAAACTTATATATGTACAAAAATAAAATTAAATACAGTGAAAAGATAGAATGTAACTGAAAATGAAAATTAAAAGACAAAAAAAGTGAAAGAGAAAAAAAAAGAAGGAATATAAACAGAGAGGTGAACAGAACAGAGCAATATGCTATATCGTGCATGTATTTTGGTCAGTTTGTTAGAAGGAACTACATCTCAAAATTGCAAAGAAAGAAAAAAATATATATATACAATAACAAAATTAGACACAATGAAAGGATAAACTGTAACTGTAAAAATGAGAATTAAAAATGATTTAAAAAAGAGTCAATAAAATAAATAATTGGTTGAAAAAGGAAAGAGAAGAATAATTAAAATTGAAAGACTAAAGAATCACTGGGAAAAAAAAAACATGAATCCTTTATGGTATATTCCCCTAGCAGTGGAGTTTTTAGTTCTCAGTGATCAGTATACTTGGTCTTGGTTGGATGTTCTTGCTGATCTCTTCTGGGGGAGGGTCTGTTGCGTTGATTCTCAAGTGTCTTTGCCCTGGGCAGAATTGCACTGCCCTTACCAGGGGGCAAGCTAAGGAATCTGCTCCAGATTGCTCTATGTGGTTTTTGTCTCCTAAAGACTTTCCTGTAGCTCTAGAAGATGAGAATGAAAATTGCGGCCTTTCAGTCTTCAGCCCTTGAGCTGAAACCTTGGTGCCCCACTCCTCAGTGCACCCTCAGGGAAAAGCACTCAATCACTCCTGTCTTCCTGGTCTCCATCCCCACTCCGTGCTCACCCAGCCTGTGACTGTTTGTATCTCAGGCATGAGACCCCGTTTGGAGTCTCCAAACCCTGCGCACTCCTGCGTTGAGCTCCCACACTTCTCCTCCCAGGGAAGGAAGGGGGGTATCTTGCTAGTTCTGCCATTTGTTGTGCCCCTGCTTGGAGAGCAGTCCCCCGACTGTGCAGTTTATGGCAATCCCGAGCTGAGAGCCCACTCCTAGGCTCACTGATTGCAGCCAGCTTCCCTGCTCAGATGCCTACTTGCTCTGCTGCACTCAGGCCACCCCTGGTCTTCCTGTGCCCGGGAGGATCCTGAGACCACACTGTCCCACCTAGGATTCCACCCTGCTTTGCCTGCTGAGCACCTTCAGGCAGGGATGTCCCTCACTTGAGGAGAATTCTAAAAGTTCTGATTTTGTGCTTCACTGCTGTATCACTTTCTGGTAGCTGGCTTATGGAGGCTCCCTCCCCCTGTGGTTTATCTTCCCATACATCACCTCAGATTCACTTCTCCTCACCTCCTACCTTGCAGAAAGTGGTAGCTTTTCTATTTGTAGAGTTGCAGCTATTTTCTTAGATCTCCAGTTGAGTTCGCAGGTGTTCAGAATGATTTGATAGCTATCTAGCTGAATTCCTGGGACCAGATGAAACTAAGGTCTTCTACTCCTCCACCATCTTGGCTATCAGAAATAGTTTGTTCTTAAATCAGTTTTTATATGAGCATTTTCAGTAATACTTTTTAGGTCAAAAGCCTGTGACTATATATCAGAAAATGAAATACATAAAATTTTATTTAAAATGCTTTTTAAAAAATATTCAAGTAACTCCAAAACATTTTCAGTTGAATAACACAGCATTACAAGATTTGATGCATATTTGAACATTGCAATGATATACTATGCCCACAGGGAAGAGAAAAGAGCAATGTTAAAATATCATTCATTCTTTCTATCATCATTTTTCAACCCTTACTATGAATACATGTTGGTTGGCAGTGAACTACTTAAAAATGTGGAAGTGATGTTATAAAACATTATGTGCTATAGAATTTCCAAAGAGCGCTCTTATTGAGTGTGAAAATAGAAATAGTCAGATCGGGGCTCCTGGATGGCTCAGTCCATTCAGTGTCTGCCTTCAGCTCAGGTCATGAGCCCCGCATTGGGCTTTCTGCTCAGCGGGGACCCTGCCCCTCCCCCTGCTTGTGCTCCCTTTCTCCTTCTCTCTCTGTCAAATAAATAAATACAAATCTTAAAAAAAAAAAAAAGAAGAAACAGTCAGATCGAGCTTACCAAATACTGAAGAATATCAGTTGGGTAAATCATCCACTTCAAACTTAAATACTGGGGCTAGGTTTTGGGGAAAAGATTTGAATGATCATTTTTCCATTCTGTTGGTATTTATTAATATTTGCTAGCTGTTCTTCTTAGGGTAATATTTCCTCAACAAATAATTTCCTTTTACTTTATTAAATACAATATTAATATATATTAAATTATATACAATATAAATTAATATATATTAAATTATATACAATTTATATATAATATATATTATATATAACATATAATATATATTAAATTATATACAATATATTGTATTAAATACAATATATAAAGTGTCTAAGATATATTAGGCACACAGTACACTTTAGTTATATTTAAATAGGATAATCTTATAATCTTATTTTCCTGTGTCTCATTTGAAGTATTTGTTTTCCATAATTACAGCCTTATTTTTTTAATTTAAAAGTTGTTTCAGGGGTGCCTGGGTGGTTAAGCATCTGCCTTCAGAAGCTCAGGTCATGATCCCAGGGTCCTGGGATCTAGCCCCATCAGGCTCCCTGCTCAGCAAGGAGTCTGCTTCTCCCTCTTCCTCTGCCTTTCCCCCTGCTCATGAGCACGCTCTCTCTCTCTCTCTCTCTCTCTCTCAAATAAATAAATAAAATCTTTAAAAATAAATAAATTAAAGTTGTTTCAGGCCATCAGTGGAAACACACCAAGTCTATTGGCCACATATTTCTTGAACATTCTTTAAAACTGATATGATGCATTTAGGTTATACCACCTTTATCTATAAAATATTTTATTTTGAAGTATGTGGGGGCATCTGTATTAATAACTAATATGTGGAGAAAAATTCATGCTCACAACTTATAAAATGATTCACTATGCTGTGGATTATTTTGAATATATAATATTATTTTAAAGAAACGAATAGTACATTTTAGAAAATTTTTTTCAAAAATTTGTTGAGGAGGAAAAGGAATTTACCTTTCAGTACTTAGGAAGCAAAGAGATCAGACACAATGCTAATCATGGAATACTCACTCTTGGTTGTGTGCTAAGCTAGGGGCTAGAGACAAGGCAATGGAACAGAAAGCTGTGAGCATCCATGCTCTTGTGGAGTTCACAGGCTACGAGGGCAGGTAATTTTTAAATAAATAATTATGCAAATAATTAAAAAGTTGCAGTTGTGATAAATGCTTTTAAATGCAGGGTATTGTGAGCAAATGAAACTAGGAGATGTGTCTTTTTCTGGAGGGATAAAGTTAGAACCCATATTTTTGGGCGTAAGAGAAGAGTAACACTATAGTTATATGAGGTTAAAATGAAACTATTGTTCACAGACAAGGAAACCCTGCTTCTCTGCTTCATGCAAATTCTCTTTGAGATGACAGTTGTTCCTCTATTTTCAGAACAAAATATGAGGGAGTAAAATACCTGTAACTTAAGCGAAAAGGAGGTTTTTACTCTATTGCAAGTTGAGGAATACCACTTTGAAAATTGTGATGCTTTTAAATAAAAACAAGAATGCTTAATATGTTAATTAGCTTGACTGTAGCAATCATTCACTGTGTATATCTGTATCAAAACAACATGTTGTATACCTTAAATATATACAATTTTTATTTAAATACAACCCAAAGACCAAGAATGCTGATTCCTGGAGGGGGGATAAAGATTGTGAAAAATGTGAGGAATTTAAATAAAATCAAGAATTTAAGTTTTAGGGGAGTAGGCAAGAAACGGTGCATTATAGAGCAAATTGTTACTGTAGTAAACATGCTATTTGAAGTAAAATACTTCTTGAATATTAAAAGGTAGACTGTTTTTAAGAAAATGTGGAAAACTGCTTATGTAACTGCCATTTCAAAAATAGTACTAATTTTTTCCTTGATAATGTTGGCCTCTTGTATAAGATGGGAATCACCATGAATAATTTTTTGAAATGAGTGGATATGTACTGAGCAAAAGAGTTGGCCTAATTATTTTCCCCATTTATTTGGATAAAAAAAAGTTTGGCTTATTTAAGTACAGTACTGTGATGCATATACTCACTGAGGCTGTTAATAAACACTATCATAAAATGAAGTATTTCCCAAGTATTAACATTTATTAGTGTTACAAGAATTTAAATATCCTAATATATAAATGTTTTGATGATTAGATTATTCAGATTCAATAAAGTACATCTATAATGGGATATAATCCCCAAATTCTGAGATTGCTATAATTCAAGAATAATTTTATTTTACTGCTGTTAGAAGATACTAAATATTTGGATCAATAAGTGTGGATCAGGCTCGGGAAGTCATTGCATATATTGGAGGACAGAAAATAGCTCCAAGATACAAAATTGCTTAAATTATAGCAGTTTTATAGAAGAGCTGTAATCGTAATGATAAGAGGGCTTGTCAGAGTTGGAGGGGGGATTAACTGGAAGTTTGTGCTTTGCAGTGACTAGAAGCCCAAAAGAAATCTGCAAATTCCAACCAAACAAATGACACAAATTCTATTTTGTTCACCTGGTGTGGATGAAGGAGGAATTGTAGGATAAATAACTGACACTGAGTGGCTACTGTCAGAAACTATAGAGGTACTTTATATGCAGTGCTCATATATGGAGCAAGTGTGTCTTGCTTCTTAAACTTCAAATCAAATCCAATGCTCAAGTCTCCAGATGTGTATGTCAGCAGGAGCTTAATTTCTGTTTCTTGAGTTGAACAGCCCTTCTACTAAGATAGAGTCTAAATCTTCAGCTCCTTTACTCCTTTTTGCATGGCACCTATGACCTTGTGCTTGGTGGCCTTTCCAGCTAGCAAATCTTGTCTAGAACCATCACAGAACATCACTGAGTTTCTCATAAAGTTTGACCTCAAAAGGAATGTTGCAAGAGTTTTGATTCTTTTCCCTCATTGTAGCTCATTGGCTCTAAGACACTTTTATTTATCTCCTCCCTAGTAAACAGTATCTGCAACCAAAGAATATTGAGAGGAGCCTTTTTGCTAGGCTGATTATACTGCAGATATATATGTCTTCCAGCGTTACGGGTGTCTTCTTTCTTCATGTTTGTATAATTGAGATGGGACATACAAGAAGAAAGGGAAAGTGAAGATGAAGAACAGGAAGAGAAGAAGGAAAAGAAAAAGGAGAAAGAACTCAAAAAAGGAGAAAGAAAGAAAGAAAGAAAGAAAGAAAGAAAGAAAAGTTTTATAAAAGAATTTTGCAGTTTCTTTCTTAAAAAATAAAGAATCGGGTATACTTTAAATATAATTTCCCTGCAAGGTCATTCAAGTTCTCTCTCAGTTTCCAGTATTATTAAGGCTACATATAAGGGTATACAGTGAGGAAAACTGTTACATCCCATGGCATTAGGCACTATATCATTTTAGTAACAATATGAGTGATAGCTAGTGAATTTTTCTCAAAATCATTTTATTTCTACATCTCTAAAGTATATGCTTTTTTTTTGTTTGTGTGCTATCAATTTAAAAATAGATGGCATATGATATACAAGAAAGAGATAAAGGAAATAGAAAATTATTTTTTCTGTAATAATGGAAATACACAGAGCCACATCATATCTAGAGCAAGAATAGGACAGTATATGAAAATTTAGAAAACAAATACTGCAAGAAAATGTGTGTCAGTCGTAATTAGTCAGAAAAACAAAATACCCTTCTATTAAGAAGAGATTAGAAGCTAATACAACAATTGGAATGGCTGATACAGTAAAGATGAGGAATTTAGAATTACTACCCACAAGGTAGAGATTGTAGGGACTACAGTCAGTTATACCATGCTCAATTGACAGATTTCCAAGAGAACACTTGGTCAAATGATTTCAGGGCTATTTGATAAATGCAAAATCTCTTCACAGCATACCTAGGTTAGTGTTTTATTGAGTAACTGGGAGAAGGTGTGTGTATACTGGGGGATGCGAATCTTGGGGAGACATCTTAGTATTCTTCCTATCACAGTGCCTACAGCCTATAGGTCAATAATTTTTCTCCTAGAAGAACTCTTACAAATATGCTCAAATACACATGCAGAAAAATATGTATAAAAATGGACAAAATGAAAATAATCTTAATGTAAATATCAACAAAATAAGGGGTATGTAAAATTTGTATGTGTTCTTTTCATAAAATGTGCTCTTTTCATAAAATGTGAAAGGTGAAATTAAGCCACACGATCCAATATGGATGAATCTCAGAAATATACTGTTGAAATAATTGCCAGTTATAGCAGAATTCATAAAGTATGATATCATATACAACACATATTATCTTCAAAACATATCATATATGTTAAGTATACCAAAACAAATAACTCATATAAATCATTAATAAAAACCTAATACAAATAAGATATGGAAAGGAATTTCACAGAGCAGAAAATTTGAATTTAATATAAAAATATGTTCTCACTAGAAATTTAGAAAATACAAATTAATACAACTAAATAGTACTTCACTTTCCTCTGAGGGCGCAAAAATATAAAATACGAAAGGCCTAGTATTGGTTAAGAACATTAATGAACATATGTATTGATGCAACTACTTTGCTTCAACATTTGAAAATTAGTGTATCCCACCATATGAACAGGCTGGAGAATAAATATCATAACATCATATCAGTTGACACATAAGGGGATGTGACAAAATTCAACATCTATTTATGACAAAAACTCTCAGCAGCCTGAAAATAAAGTGGAATTTCTTCAATTTGATAAAGAACATCTACACAGAACCCAGAGCTAGCATCATATTTATCATTGAAAGACAATGTTTTCCCTTCATATCAGGAACAAGACAAGGATGCCCACTCTCACTGCTTTTATTCAACTTAGTATTGGGCATTCTAGTCACTGAAATAAAGCATGAAGAAGAAGGAGAAGGAGAAGGAGAAGGAGAAGGAGAAGGAGAAGAAGAAGAAGAAGAAGAAGAAGAAGAAGAAGAAGAAGAAGAAAAATAAAAGGTATAAGATTGGTTGGAAAGGAAGAAATAAAGTTGTCACTATTTGCAGATGACATGCTTGTCTATATAGAAAATATGAAAGAATCTAAAAGAAAAAACAAGATAAAAACCTAGAACTAATAAACAAGATTAGCAGTGTTGTAGGATACAAAATTAACACAAAAATCAATTGCATATCTATATATTAACCATTAAGATCTGGAAAACAAAATTAAAAGCACAATACCATTTACAGTTACAAAGAAAATGAAATATTTAGGTATAATTCTAACATGGACGCTAAAAACTCCTGCTAGAAATCAGCATCCACCCTTTTCAATAGTTTAAGGATGTCAGGACAGACAAAATACCAGTTTCGTTGTCACCTCTGTGATCTCTTCTTGTCAGCGTCGTCTTCCCTCTGAGAATGTTACCGACTCCTAAATCTCTCTCCTGGTTTCCTTTAGTTATTTTCCATCATTTTCCTCTTTGGTGTGGGAAGGGGGTGGGGTGGATGAGCACCTGTCCACAATAGGGTTCATGTTTGCATTTACCTAGAGTTTGAAGGGATTCTAGAGCCTCATTTTTCATCCATTTTTTGCTGCTCAGCATGCCAGACAAAAATGTCTTGACTGTTGTCCACAAATCTCCAGTATTTTCTCTTCTTCATTTTTCAAAAAGAACAACAGATAAATAATACTCTTCCCTCTGGGTTTCTTGGTTTATGTCTTCCCAGTACAGCCTTACTTCCTCTGCCGCTCTTCCTACCTTTCTCAACTGTTCTAAGGGGGTGTGTGTCCCACTGTTTTTCCTGTGCGTGCACTAAAGGATTGAGATGTAGTGTGTTCATGTAGATCTAGCAGACCCAGCTGAGTGAATGGAAAAGTATTTGTGTGTTTCGTAATGGCCACGATCCCCTTAATAGGCGTTTGAATATTTTTTAGTGTAGTGTAGTGTGTGTGTGTGTGTGTGTGTGTGTGTGTGTGTGTAGCCTTATGAAACATGTCCTCTTTTCAAGGTTTAGCAATAGCCAGTTATAATAGATGCTGCTATGGTTTTTATTTAGCATGGTGATTGCAGAGTGACCAGCCATATAGGACGCTGAGGTGGTTCAAATGAGAGAGGGGAGCAATGATCACTGTCTCCACAAAATACTTGGACTACCTTACTAAATACTGATTAAATAAACCAAAGAAGATTCTAATAAATGGGAATACAAACTGTTTTCATGGATTGAAAGATTAAATATAGTAAAGATGTCAGTTCTCCCCCAGTTGTTCTATAGGTTTAATGTAATGACTATAAGAATCCCAGCAAGGTTTGTTTTTTTGTTTTTGTTTTTGTTTTGTTTTGTTTTGTAGACATAGAAAGGCTTATTCTAAAATTTATGTGGGAAGGAAGAGTTCTTAGAATAGCTAAAACACTGAAAAGGAATAAAGTAAGAGAAGTCTTTCTACCTAACATTAAGGCCTACTATTGAACTATAGTTATCAAGACAGTGTTGTATTAGCAGAGGAAAGGAATAGAAAATGCAGAGGTAGACCTAAATAATGCACCCAGCTGATTTTTACAAAGGTGCAAAAGCAATTCAATGGAGGAAGCATAACCTTTTCAACAAATAGTGCTACAACAATTGGACATCCCTAGGCAAAACAACAACAAAGAATCTTGACCTAAACATCACACCTTATAGAAAAATTAACTTAAAAACATTTCATACTTAAATGTTTAATGAAAGCTATTAAACTTTTCATAAAAAAAAAGAAACAGGAGAAAATCTTTGGAATCCAGGGCTAGACAAATAGTTCTTAGACTTTAGACCAAAACCATGAGCCATAAAAGGAAAGAGTGATAAGTTGGATATTATCAAAATTAAAATCTTTGTTCTGTGAAAGATCCTATTAAGAGAATGAAAAGAGGGGCACCTGGGTGGCTCAGTCAGTTAAGTTTCTGCCTTTGGCTCAGGTCATGATCCCAGGGTTCTGGGATAGAGCCCTGCGTGCAGCTCCCTGCTCAGTGGGGAGTCTGCTTCTCCCTCTGCCCCTCCCGCTGCTTGTGCACTCATGCTCTCTCCCTCTCAACTAACTAAATAAGTAAATAGTGAAAAGATAAGCTATCTAACAAAGGACTAGTGTCTAGAATATATAAGAACTGTCAAAACTCAACAGTAAAAAACAATTGAACCAATCAGAAAATGGGCAAAACATGAAATGACATTTCACTGAGGAGGGTGTATGGATAGCATATTATCACATAAAAGATGTTCAACCTCATTAGCCATTAAGGGAATGAAAATTAAAACCACATTGGGATATCACTACATAACTCTTAGAATGGCTAAAATAAAAAATAATAGCACCAAATACTGGTGAGGATGTAGAGAAACTAGATCACTCATACATTGCTGGGGTGAATGTGAAATGTTGCAGACATTCTGGAAAACAGTTTGACAGTTTCTTATAAAACTAAGTCTGCAATTACTATATAACCCAGCAACTACACTCTTGGGAATATATCCCAGAGAAATGAAAACTTAAATTTATACCGAAACCTGTACGCTACTTGACTGCTCGTTGCAGCTTTATTTGTAAACCAATGGGTGAATGATTAAACAAACTGGGTGAATGATTAAACAAACTGGTAATCCATATCATAGAATATTATTCAGCATAAAAAAGAATGAAATATTGATATGCAAAACAGGTGGATGATCTCCAGGGAATTATGCTGATTGACAAATCCAGTCTCCCAAAGATTACAAACTATATTATTCCATTTATATAATGTTCTTTATTTTATTTTTTTAAAAGATTTTATTTATTTATTTGACAGAGATAGAGACAGCCACCGAGAGAAGGAACACAAGCAGGGGGAGTGGGAGAGGAAGAAGCAGGCTCATAGCAGAGGAGCCTGACGTGGGGCTCGATCCCATAATGCCAGGATCATGCCCTGAGCCGAAGGCAGACGCTTAACCGTTGTGCCACCCAGGCGCCCCTATATAATGTTCTTTAAATGACAAAATTATAGAAATGAAAATGAGACTAGTGTTTTCCATGAGATGAGGACAAGGAGGTGGTAACTATAAAGGATGACATGAGGGATCTGTGTGGTGATGAAATTATTCAGTATTTTGACTGTGTTAATTTCAATATCCCATTCAATAAGTAGTAAGTAATATTTTACAAATATTACCATTGGGATAAACTGTGTAAAACATACACAGGATCTCTCTGTATTGTTTCTTAGCTGCATATGAACTTATAATTATCTCAAAATAAATATTTTAATTTAAAATTAATGTAATTAATGGTTAAACTTCCAGGCTGTAGAGACAGATCATTGGGTTCAAATCCTGAGTGTATATCCTGTGATCTTCTTAGGTAAGTTTATTTTCTCTGTACCTTAATTTCCTCATCTTTAAAATAGTTGTAATAGAATTTACCTCAAGAGGAGTTACTTATACACTTTCAATAAATTAATGCTTTTAAAGTACAAAGAACAGTGCTTCTTAACAGATTTATGCTTAATAAATGTCAGTTTTATGATGATTATTATGGTTATATGTATGCATGCTTATGAAAAATTCTAAAACTTGCTTCGGATGGATAAATACCAACTGCACCATAAGTGATACTTTTGGAGGTAGAAATGAGAATGAGATGAAAGGTAAAACTTTAGTTGTCCCTATTTTATATCTTTAAAAAATAATAGATGTAAAGTAAATACGGCAACTATTCAGTAGAAAAATGTGGATTTTAGTTATTTATCTTGATATATAGTTATACAATTTACAGATTTAAATGTTACTCTTAAAACACAGGTGAATATATTTTATCTTCATCTTATATATTGTATATTGTGTATCTATTTTAAACTGTTTTATATTTGTTTTAGACATCATGTAATTGGAAAATAATCCATTTTTGATGAACTCGTATAATTAAATCATCATTTTCTAAAAATAAGTTATTTTCACTGTACCCTTGATTACTTTATAAACACAGAGAACTCTAATCCTAATTTTACTTTTTATTGATGACCAAAGAAAATATTTTGAAATTGATTTATTTTATTGTCCTAGAAATCAGTAATATTGCCTGACATTAAATTTTTCGGAGTTTAAATTACTCTCTGAATTCTCCCAATTGTAATTTTTTTTGACATAGTTGTTGACATCTGTGGTTTCTCCATTCTTGCCAACGTTACTCTCAGTTGGAGGCTTCTCTCATTTCTCTTTCATCCACACCTATAATGTTGTCCTTATTATAGAAAGATACTAAGTCTGATAGAAAATAAACAGATCAACAATCCTATTTAATATTTTAGACATCATTCTAAGTGAATGGCTTCATTGTCCCTGAATATATATTTTCCCCACCCTAGAAAAGTATTTCATAGGGTTAGTTACACTTTTTCTTTCATGTGATGGACATTGGTGTCACTAATCACCGTGTTTAGGACCCTGATCAGATTATTAAAATTTGTTGCTAATCTAGCTAAGTTACAGTGTCCCATTTATTAAAATATATTTTAGTCTTTAATGTTTATTTTTTCAGATAATTGGATCAGAACTCAAACCTTAAATGAATGATAATCTACTCATGTTAGCACATATCTAATATGTTAATATATTAGTGATATCATTGTCCTTTTTGATCCAATTCATTCTTATTCAAACATATTTATGGAGTGTCTAATACAAGCTGGGAAATTTCTAAATACTGAGTGTAGCAGAAATAATTGACAGAATTCCCGAAATTCAGATGTGTATCATTTTGGACATTAAGTATTATAAGCTTTGCTTATTTTAAACTGATAATTAAAGAAATGGGAAATTACAGCTATATTTATTGACTTAAAATGCTGAAAATTTACTATATACCTCCTTAAAGATAAGGAAGTAAATTTTAGACAATATGTTCATTTAACTCAGAATACTATGAAGAATGGACCGTGTGATAAAAATCTATTTAAAACTAAACTATGTATAATCTTTTGTCTTAGTTTTAAGAATTTTTCCTTTTGCTTATTAATAAGTAGTAAAATGAAGCAAGATTTAAAAATGTAACAGTTTGTCCACAGAAATATTACTGGTTTATTACATTATTAAACGTTTCTTATAGAAATGTAAATGATCACTCAGCATATAAAATTATGGATAGTGTGGACAGATCAAAATTAATTTGATCCAACACTATTTCTATTTCTATCTAAATCTGTCTGTTCTATCACTCAAATTCTGCTATTCAGAAAACTGCAATTCCCTGAGTCTATTTCATTTGCAGACTTGCGAACTACAACTAAATAAAGTAAGCACCTAATAGATTTCTATTCAAAACCCATGCAAAGATTTGTTCTTCCACAGTGTCTTAGTCAGTTTGGGCTCCTTTAACAAAAATACCATAAACCGAGTGTCTTAAACAACAAACATTTGTTTCTCACAGTCCTAGAGAAGGAAGTCTGAGTTTGAGGTGCCAGCATGGTCAAGCTTTGGTGAGGGCCCTCTTCCAGGTTGCAGACTCCTGACTTTTCATTTTATCTTCACTTTAGAAAGAGAGCTAGAGAGTTCACTACTGTGATCTCTTTTATAAGGGCACTAGACCCATTCATGAGGGTTCCACCCTCATAACCTCATTATCTACCAAAAGCTCTATCTCTTTATACCATCACATTGGGGGTTAGGATTTCAACACATGAATTTTAAGGGAATGCACACATTAAGTACACTGCACACACACAGTAGTGGGGAAACAGATGCTTTAAAAATTTTATTAGGACATAGTAAGTACTATAATAGAGGTATTTAAATAGTCATATAGGTTAACAAAAGTAGTGTATTTAATTGGACCTCCAAGAAAAATGGAAATGTACCTAGAGGAAATGATCCTTGAGTTAGGTCTCAAAAGTTGATAATGAATTAGTCAGGAAAAAGGTCACAGAAGGGTTTGTAAGAAGATGAAATGTGGGAGAAATGGCACAGAGGTATATAGTCGCTGGTTGTCAAGGTCTAAAAATAGTCAGTGTTTCTATTGTACAAAATGAGTTCTGAGAAACAGTAAGAAATAAAGCTGGAAAAGAAAATAAACGATTTCAGGTTATGTAAGACTTTCATATGTCATGGCAAGTACTTTACTTTTATATTAACAAAGAGGAAACATTGGAGTTTTTAAAGTATAAAAGTGGAATGGTTAATTTCAATTCTAAGTAAATCATTTAGAAAGTGGGATGGGGAATGGATTTGAAGAGCACCATACTAGAAGAAAAGATCATTTTAAGAACTATATCCAAGCCAGAGTTGATGAGGACCCAATTAGAACAATAGTATTTGAAGATGAAAGGGTGGATTCCATAAATATTTGGGCAATGATATTGACAGAACTTGGTGATTAGTAAGGAGTAAGAGAGACAAAGTAGTGGTATTGGTTATTCATTGCCACATAGCAAATTACCCCAAAACTTAGTGGCTAGAAACAACAATGTATGTTTATTATTTCAAACAGTTTCTGTGGGTCAGAATTCTGGAACAGCTTACCTAGGTGGTAGAGGCTCAGGTCTTCCCATGTGGTTTTAGTCATGATGTCAGCGAGTGCTGCATTTAGCTGGCCTGACTGTGGTTGAAGGATCTGCTTTCAAGATAGCTCACTCACATGGCTGTTATAGGAGGACTGTTCACTGCTGGCTGTGGGACGAGAACTAATTTCCTTGCCAATTAACATCTCCATAGGGTTACTTGAGTATCTCCATGAAATGGCAGCTGGCTTTCCCTACAACCAGTTATCTAAGAAACAGGAACAGGTATAAGCTTCAAACCTTTTTATGATCGAGCTTTGAAGTCAAATGGTCATTTGTGCAATATTCTATTGGTTACATAGGTAGGAGATGACCACACATGGGTGTGAATAACATGAAGCAGGACTCATTGTAGACAGAGCGGTCAGTAATCCCACATTTTTTCATTGGTGTTTAGTTGGATTATAGTAAGCAATAGAAGAGGAGTAGGGTTACTGCAGCTTTTGTTTGCTCTGTGTGTGTGTTTCCAGAGAGTAAAAGGTAATAAGTCCAATTTTGGAAATTATCCAGCAAATGCTAGATAATATGCTTCTGAAGTCCAATTACATGTTTAGCAATGGAGAAATAGATTTGAGAATCATCAGCATATAAATGGAGTTTTAAATTTTAAGATTAAGAAGGTTTATCTAGGTAGAGCATAAAAATAAGATGAAAGGAAATAGCATTGTTTTTAAAAAATTGAGCAAAGGGGTAGAAGATCATGGAAGAGATAAAGCAAGATGATCAGAGAGGTAGAAGTCATAAAGGTTACCACTGAAGAGATAAAGGAAATAAATAGTTTAAAAGGGTGAATAGTCAGCAACATCAAACAAAGCAGAAGTATACAGTGAAATATGTCCATTGGATGTAGCGATATTTATGCCACTAATAATGTTGCTAGAGGAATTTCAAGTGTGGAAGTATAGGAGCAGAAAACATATAACAGAGAGTTAAGAACAGGTAAATTAAATAAAACTGTTTATTTATGAACCAGTTATATTCCATTCTTGTAAGAGAAACCCTTCAGAATATTTAAGACAGGGGGAATTTAATGTTGGGAATGATTACATGGTTGATGGAATTGTTGCAAAACCAAACAGGAGTTCATGAGGCAACTCAGAGATTAGCAATCTCAGAAACTGCTGTAGTGCCTTTGCTGAAGAGATATAGGGAGGAGATGGGTTACTGAAGCCCAGAATCCAGGGTCTCTTAGAATCAATTCTTGCAAGAACTAGAGCCACAAAGGAGAAGCAGCTACTGCTGAAAATGCCCCATTAGCAGGCAGAGAGTAAGAAATACCCTTTATTCTCCTTCTTTCTGATAATGTCTCCCATCAGCAGAGTATAGTTGAAGCCAGCTGACCAGGAATCTGGGAGAAATATTTCTCCTGGGGTCAGCCCTGATGTGATAAAAAATGAAAAAAGGAGAGAAATGTATTTGAGAACAAACAGAGGAACAGCTGACACATTTTTAAAAAACTTTCCAACCTTGTAAAGACAAACCAAATTAGAAGCCCTGCATGAGAAACTTTGTAGAACTTTAATGCATAATGAAAAATGAACTTCACTTAAAATATTTCAAAAACCGAGGCCTGTGCTCTAGGTAAAATACCCATAAATTGAAGAGCTTTCATCTCAGCACTTTTAATGTAGAAAGATTCAGCCTGACTTGAAATAATTGGGCTTGACATTATCTCTCATAATACAGGAAATCATCAAGAATTCCCTGCACAGAATACACTCATGAAAGATTTAGAATCCATTTTATTTCTAATTAAATATTTCCTTTTTTTATTTAGTGAATTTTTCATTTTTAAAGATATGGAATAGTAATAAAATGAGATGTATTTAAAATTCACCATAGCCATAAGATAGAACAGCATGTAAAATATAATTTTATCACTTAGGTTATTATAGACACTTGTCCATCAAAATGTTAAATATTATTGATTAAAATATACAGCAGTATACAATTGTAGTGGTGTTGTTGAAATTCTCACATCCATTCCCCTCTCCCTGAATCCTAACAGAATCTTGATTTACATCAAACATTCAATACCCTCATTCCATTTACCTCAGAGGTATCTGACCCCACAAATCTTGTTGGTGTGAGAGCCTATTTGTCTTAAGCTAATTAGCACATATGAAACTGGACAGAAGTGAACAAGTGACATAAATGGGTAGTTAGGAAGAGACAGGGATAAAAAGGTCTCTTGGAGTGCTGAAACACCACAGTTTTTTCTTTTCCTGTGCAAATTGTTATAAGCTGTTGTGGAGCCCAAAACTGCAGCTACCTTGCTACTAAGCTGAGGAGAGAGAGAGGGTTGACTAATGTCAAGATTATTTTTAAAAAACAAAGTAAAAGTTAATGGCATAAGCCGAACCTGAAGCCTGACTTACAATTTCACTGACAGCTATATGGGGAAATAAAATTCTTTATTTTTTAGGATAGTTTAAGTTGTGTTTTCTTTCAGTGGCTGCCAAAAACATCTTAAATCAATGTATAAAGTGTGTGTATATGTGTGTGTGTATAAATATGCATATATAAATATACATATATACAAATTTTTAACCTTACTGTATTTGTACCCCTTTCTTATATGTATTCTATTTACATATATATCATTTTAAGTATTTCAAATACTAATAGATATTTTTAAAATCCCCACACAACAACCGATATGCTGCATCTATTTATTATCTTATGTAACAATTATATCTGATAAATTAATTTTGGGGGAATAATTTTAACTCAGTAAACTGTTTTCACTCTTTCACTTCATATTTTGATATCCAAAATCAAATGTTTCTTTACACTTGAATTATCCATTCTGCCTTTTTGCCAGTTGTCCTAACCATCATCTTCTGCTTGCAGGACTATTAACAAAATACAATTAATAAATCTTAGAATTTAACTTAAAATTCCAGTAAAATTCCAGTAAGATGGGATATACTAGGGAAAAATTTCTCAACTCTCTTGGAATCACTAACTGGTTTTACAAATATAATGAAAGACACTGAACCTCTCTCATGCAGAAAAACTGTACAATGCATTAATACATTAAAAATTGTATACACTAGTGGATTCCCAGATTGAGTGACAGCAGTCCCTTCAGTAGAGTATCACTTATTCAGTAGCAAGATATAATTTAAGAAAAAAACAATTAGTGTTAATGCACATGATTTACTAAAGTTTGAATAGGTCTAACAGATAACCCTATTCTTCAGTGAGGGAGAATCTGTTTTAAAGCTCTTGGCATACAGAGGAGAAGCTAAGACAGCGGAGTAGTAGGAGAACCCTAGGCTTGCCTTGTTCCTCAAACAGAACTAGATGAATATCAGATCATTCTGAATATCCAAGAAATTGATCTGATGACTGACAGAATAAACTTCACAGCTAGAGGGAGAGAAGGGGCCACACTGTGGAAGGGAGGAGGTGCACAGTTATGATTTGGGGCAGAAACATGTCGCTGGTGCTGTGGAGGGAAGGGAGCCCTGATTGCGAAGAAAGATGAGGGAGAGAGAGGAGTGCACAGGGGATCACACAAAGAGACCACTTCCTGAAATCATTGACTGGGAGAATAAGAGGGGCTGATTTTCATGAGTTTTTGCAACCAGTTGGGCTCAAAGATTGGAGTTTTAGAGGTCCCCAGCATGGCTGGTATAGAGCCCTGAGGGCCCTGAGGTCTTCCTGTGGAGAGGGCAGACAGGTAGCCCCAGGGGCAGATGGCATGATCTGAGGATCACCTAAGATACACTGGGAGAGGCTGTTCCCTCTTCTTGGAGCACATCTCAAAGAGGTGGCATTGCCTCTGCAGGGACAAAAGAGCCTGGACATTTCTCTCCCCCCGCCCCCTCCCCAGCATAGGCACAGAGACATTTGCTGAAGACAGCTAACCTGGACACTGGTTAGCCTGATTTGTTCCACGTCTCACACTCCTGTACTCTGGTGCAACCGCCCTTCTGGGTCAAAAATGCATCAGTTCCAGCACAGTGAGAACCTCCCCCAGAAGACCAGCACAAGTCCCTGCCACACCAGGTTCCTGAAGTTTGAAGTTTTACAATTCAGCTGGCCTGGCTGGAATAGAGCCCAAAGTATACTGTGCTCCTCCAGGCAGGCAAGCAATCCAGACACAGATAGCATGAAAGGAGTGATCTGAGAAACACCTAGGACGCATGAGGGGAAATTATTCGCTTTTCTGGGGTGGCTTCCCTGACAGCAGCAAGCGCGAACCCCCTTCTCTAGGGACAAAGGAGCTGGCTGGTGCCATTTCCCTCCCCTGCCCCTCAGCATAAATCAACTTCAGTAAACAGCACAGTGCCAACACTGCTTACACTAAGTCCTGCCACCCTGCACTCTGCTGGTACTGCTTTTCTTGGCAAGTGTGCCTAAGCACCAGTGCAGCACATCTGTCCACAGAAACTTAGCAGGCCCGAAGAGAGTTACATGATACATTCAACGTGCTGAATGGGAAAAATCTGCACCCAAGAATACTGTATCCAGCAAGGCTATCATTCAGAATAGAAGGAGAGATAAAGATCTTCCCAGACAATCAAAGGAGTTCATGACCACTAAACCACCCCTGAAAGAAATATTAAAGGGAGTTCTTTAAGTGGGAAAGACCAAAAGTGGAAAAGACCAAACATTAGACAGGAACAGAGAAAATCTCCAGAAACAATGACAAAACAAGTAATAAAATGGCACTAAAATCATATCTATTAATAGTTACTCTGAATGTAAGTGGACTAAATGCTCCAATCAGAAGACATAGAGGGTCAGAATGGATTAAAAAATAAGACCCATCTATATGCTGCCTACAAGAGATTAGTTTTAGACCTAAAGACACCTGCAGATTGAAAGTGAAGGGATGGAGAAACATTTACCATGCAAATGGACACCAAAAGAAAGCCAGAGTAGCAATACTTATTTAAACCAAAGACTAATAAAAGATGCAGAAGGGTATATATATATATATATATATACTATCTAACAAGAAGATCGAACAATTATAAATATTTATGACCCCAACATGGGAGCACCCAAATATATATAACAATTAATAACAAACATAAAGGAACTCATTGATAATAATACAATAATAGTAGGGGACTTTAATACCTCACTTACACACATCAACAGACAGATCATCTAAGCAGAGAATCAACAAGAAAACAATGGCTTTTAATGACACACTGGATCAGATGGACTTAACAGATATATTCAGATATAGTCAGAAAATTTAATACTAAAGCATCAGAATGCACATTCCTTTCAAGTGCACATGGACCATTCTCCAGAATGGGTCACATACTAGGTCACAAATCAGGCCTCAATAAGTAAAAAAAGGTTGAGATCATACCATGCATCATTTTCTGACAACACTGAAACTTGAACACAAGAAAAAATTTGGAAAAAAAAATTTGGAAAGACCACAAATACATATAGGTTAAGGAACATCCTTAATGAATGGGTTAACCAAGAATTAAAGAAATAAAAAAAAAAATACATGGACGCAAATGAAAATGAAAACACGACAAACCAAAACCTTTGGGATGCAGCAAAAGTGGTCCTAAGAGGGAAGTATATAGCAATACAGGCCTACCTGAAATAAGCAACCTAACCTTATGCCTAAAGAAGCTAGGAAATAGATCTTTGAGATCTACTGCATAACATAGAGCCTATAGTTAACAACACTATTATATACTTAAAAATCTGCTATTAAGGTAGATCTTACATTGTGCTATTACAAATTAGTTAATTAATTAACTAGTTAATTAATTAAAGGGTGGTAGGAAACTTTTGGAGGTGTTGGGTAGGCTTGTGGCATAAGTCATGGTGATGATTTCATGGGTGTATACATATCTCTAAATTCATCAAGTTGTATGCATTAAATATGCACAGCTGTTTATATGTCAATCATATCACAATAAAGTGGTTTAAAAAATATAGCTCTTGGTTTGAGACATTGGCTTGGAGACATTAAATGTTGGCTCACAGATGAGTATAGGCTCATTCATTCTACTGTGCCTCATCGTGTGACTTGAATAAGTTTTGTTCCTGGTGTCAGTACTGGATTTATTTTATTTTTCATATTCAAGTTTAGAACTTTTCAAAGATATTCATCTTGTATATATTAATATGTGATTTATGTAAAAGAATGTGCACTTAAATACCATGAGAGAAGGGAGAATTAATTTGCATTCATCACACCTACAACAAATAGTTCAGGTTACTTTTGGATATACTGTATCATGTATTTGTTCAAGTATTTGATAATAAAACACATTGTATTTAACTGCCTTTTTAGAGAGGATAGAGAAGGGAGGAATTTAGCTATTCCTGGGAAAGGCTATATGAATAAAGATGTGATTATTTGTTAACACATAGAAGTATTTAAAGGTGAATGTGTGCTTTAAAGAGGAACACATCGGTTTTGGTATACATCTTAAATTCCTATAGTATTCTTTACTTGTAAAGTAAAACATATGCATCAAATGGTTCATTCATCAATAGAGCAAGATTATCTCTGTTAACAGAGTCCAAGTCATGAAGAGAAATCTAAAAACATGAATTTTCTGTATTTCCATGTTATATGAAAAAATTCTTACTTATAAAAAGGGATTAAATGTCTGACGAGAGCTAAAGTCAGTAATTTTATTGGAGGAATCACTATGGTATGCCAAGAAGCTATGTTTTGAAAGAGCTTAATTTCTGTGCTTCTATGGGCTTCCATTTTTTAAGGCTATTTTTCATAGAATTGAGCTACTGATACTATTTTACTACCTGATACTTTTTTGACATTCATGGGACAAATATTTCAAATGGGACATTATATCTTGAGAGGATAGATAGCTAAAAAAAGAGTATGCAATCCTCTCTCTTCTTTTCACAATAATCACAACTTGGCCTTTGATCTGACTTCAGACTCTTTATCCTTCTCTGCAACACAGTGGGAGGAGGCTTATTCTGCTGGAATTAAGTAGGCCAAGATGCCACATGATAGTAATAATCGCTTCTATCTCTCCTAATGTGAAGTTTTTAGATACCAACTATTTGGTAAAGACAGATGTGTAATACATATTCTGAATTTTTTTTCCATTTTTTCTGCCAGTTAACATATTATTTTTTTCTTTAAAAGCTCTAAAAATTTCATGTCAGTGAACAAGAACAGAATATTTTACAGAAAAATTTCAAAGAGTTTTTTTTTTTTTTTTTTTTTTTTGTAAAGATGCTCCCCTAGTGATGAAGTGTTTGTGCTGGGAATGATAAGGGTAGTTTCCCTATTGTTCACACAGCAGGCTGTCATCTTTTTCTTCTTAATAGGGAAAGGTCTTATCCTCAGCAATGCTGCATGAGTTTTTCAGTTACTTGGCAACAATAATAAAAAAAGACACAAGCAGTAAAGGACCCATCATCAACATCATGACAAATAGTTGTGCCTCAGCTGGTTTTAATGGCCATATGGAGACATTAAATTCCTTGCTTTCAAGAATTAAGCCCAATGCATATGATCAGGTTGAGCCCTGATATGTGCAGCAATATGAAACATTTTAGCTGTTGTATGTGAATTAGTATGTAGAAAAAAGTGAATAAATATGAGGCATTCACTTGAATAAACAAACAAAGCACCCCTGGAATGCACAAGACAGACACAGATTTTTCTAATTTAAATATCAGAATATGTATATTTTGGCACATCCTTATGATCACTGCCAGGTGATATTTCAAAGCTACCTACTCTAAATCATACTGTATGTATGATGATATCTGTTGGTAAAGAATTAATAAATAGAAATAAATACTCAATTAAAAAATGCTGCCATTAAAAAACAAATAGTAAAAACCAATCAGGGTGTGGAAGAAACCCAACATGGGATACAAACACTAACAAATGAAACTACCTCTAATAAAAATCAAAAACATAACCATACTGAACATAAAGGGAAAAGAACTAACCTAAATAACTTTAGAAAGCAATTACTTGACTGGGTGCGAAAAGATAAATACCAAAAGAATTATGCACAAATGTTGTTACATTGTCAGTAAATGTGTTTCTTACAGAGGTATTAATAAGGCATTCTGAAACGAATTTATGTGTATACTAGAATTGAACAAATAAGTAAATAGGTGATAAATAATAACACTAAGATTTATTACTGTTGGGGAAAGAAATTACAAGTAAAGAAAGTGGGGAAATTAATATGATTCCTGTGGTGTTGAATTGGAATTTGAGGTATCAGTATAAACTCATTATACACACACACAGATAAAAATAGATATGTGTGTATACATGGGTTAGTATACAAATATTTACCAGCTCTGTCTGCTGAGAGGGCCTGGAAGCAATGGCATTCCAGTAGAACTTTGCATACCTAGTGCCAACATCTTGGTTTCTAAGCATCATTCTTCTATAAAAGGAACCAAGGAGCCATGTCTCTAAGAATCTTTTAGGGCTGGGACAGGGAAAATCAAGCTGGGCTTGGAACATTTTGTGGAACCAGGAAAAAAAGTTCTCAAAAGATATGGGTATGGGGAGGGGAGCATTACTGAAAGAATGCAATATTAGGAGAAGGAACTCCTAATGGCAAAAGCTTTGAGCAACAAAATAAATAATGCTAGTATTGGATTATAACCCAAAGAATAAAAACATATTCATGAGTCTATAAGGATATAAATAAATACTTGATTAAATATATGATAGAGGGGTGCCTGGATGGCTCAGATGGTTAAGCATCTGCCTTCAGCTCAGGTCCTGATCTCCAGGTCCTGGGATTGAGCCCCGTGTCGGGTTTCCAGCTCAGCAGGGAGTCTGCTTCTCCCTCTGCCCCTCCCCCCTGTTTGTGCGTACTCTCTCTGTGTCTCTCTGTCTGTCTCTCTCTCAAATGGATAAATAAAATCTTTAAATATAGATAGATAGATAGATAGATAGATAGAAGATATACAACAGTTACTCCTTGTATTGGAATTGCAGTTAATAACTGTGAAAAGAAGGGAAATAAAACACTATTAGGCAAGTACCACAGTGGTGATTATTGCATACTTGATCTACTAATCAGTGCTAGAATCAGTGGGTTTGTGGAGAGAACATATTTGTTTAAAGTATCTCCTCACTATACTTGTTGACTACAGAAAAAATTATGGTAATTTGACAGTGGAAATGTCCATCAGAGACCACCTCGATCAGATGATCAAGGTCAATGTCACCAGTAACACTGAAATAGATTGTGATATATGATACTGAGATAGTTGTGATATGTGATACTGTGATATATTGTACTGAGAAAGACATGGCACCATTTCTATCATTTCTCTTTCCAAGGAAGTAATGCCTTGGAAATGTTCAGCAAAATAACTGGTCAGTATTCTTTGGGGCTGTCAGTGTCATGAAAAACAAGGAAAGACTAAGAAACTGTTGCAGAATGTAGGACTCCAGGGAGAAATAACAACTAAAAGCAATGTGGGACACTGATTAGGATCCTTAAAAAGGATAGTAATGGAAAAAATGGTGAAGTTTGAATGAGGTAATTCATTTGGCTAATGCTATTAGAACAATGCTAGTTTCCTAGTTCTGGCAGTTGTATGATGGTTATCTAAGATGTTAACATTGGAGGAGCCTGGGTGAGGGATATATTGAAACTTTCTGTACTATGTTTGTGGCTTTTCTGTAAGTCTAAAAGTAGTTTGAAATGAGATGTTTTTTAAAAATTGCCATTATAAAAAAATTCAGGAGAACTCCACTTGTATTGCTGTAAACAACTTTTAAAATAGGAAGAATATATAAAGTGACTGGAAAACAGTGCAAAATTATGATCCCTGAAAGTAGGAAAATGAGTGAGGTAGGTTCCCCGAATCCCCCTGTATTTCTGCTTGGAGGCAATATCTAGACTGTGGTGCCAGGATAAGCCAAAACAGAGCACAGTGGCCTCATTGAACTGAGGACACAGTAATCAGGGTTTGAGAATAGTAAGGCTGCTGAAATTTGCAGGGCAAGTTGTTGGAGAGAACAGAGCTGGGTTAATGCTCCAGAAATCTGTAGAAGAGTCCCCTTGGGTCTTTCACTGAACACTAAGCTGCTCATATGAAGGGCAGGACTCTGTGAGGCTAGGCAAAGTGCAACTACCAGGGGAATTTAAAAAATACTAGAGAACAGTGAGCTGAACAACCAACTATTGGAAGACAAACATGGCTGGAAGACTTTTAAATATTGAGTAGTCAGAGGGGAGAGCCCTCTTTGAACACCCGAAGTAATTCAGTAATCTTAGACTAGTCTAAGCTATAGAAATAAGGCTACTGTAGTTCAAGAAAATGGCTACCATAGACTATCCTAATAAAGCCTGAAGATAGGCCTCAGAAGGAATAATATGATGGATAAATGAATTAACTTCTTGCCTGAACTTTTTATTAGGAAAATAACGAATTATAGGCCTTCAGAATTTAACATTCATAACGTCCAAGATATAATAAAAAACTAGGTATGTAAGGAAGAAGGCAAATATGATCCATAAAGGGGAAAATGTAACTTGTAATCAGGAGAAAAATCAGAGATCAATAAAATAGCAGACAAGGACTTTGAAACATCTATTGTAAATGTGTCTAAGGATTTAAAGGAAAACACAAATATATTTAAGGAACAACTAAATATTTCAATAGAAAAATTGAAATTAAAAGAAGAAACAAAATCATTCCATAGATTCAAATTAATTCTTATTAAAATTACAGCTGATTTTTATAAAAATCAATAAGCTGATTCCAAAATTTATATGGAAAGTAAAAGGAAGTACACTAACCAATAAATCTTGAAAAAGGAAAACAAAGTTCTTGTATTTACACCGTTTGGCTTCAATATTTATAATAAAGATCCAGTAGGGAAGTCTGTGATTGTCTTAAAGGTGGGCAAAGAGATTAGTGAAACAGAATGGAAAATCCAGAACTAGAATCACATTTGTACAATCAATTAGTGTTCAACCGAAGTAGCAAATAAATTTAATGGGGAAATGAAAATCTTTTCAACAAATGATGTTGGAACAACTGGGTGAACACAAACCTTGGCCACTACCTAACTCAATACAAAAAATTAATTTGCTTTGAATCATAAACCTAAAACTTATAGGTAAAATTAAAATTTCTATGAAATAAGTCAGTTAGAGAAAGGCAAATACCATATGATTTCACTCATATGTGTAATTTAAGAAACAAAACAAAGAGCAAAGGGAAAAAAAAGACAGGCAAACCAAGAAACAGACTCTTAACTATAGAGAATAAATTGATAGTTACCAGAGAGGAGGTGGGTGGGGGGATGGTTTAAATAGGTGATAGGGGATTAAGGAGTGTACTTGTGATGAGCTCAGGGTGATGTATGGAAATGTTAAATCACCATACTGTACACCTGAAACTAATAAAGACTGTATGTTAACTAACTGGAATCAAAATTAAAACTTATTTAAAAAGCTTCTAGAAGACAACACAAGAGAATATCTTCATGAGTTGGAAGCAGCCAAAGAATGTTTAGACAAAAATCAGAAAATACTAACAATAAAAGAAAAAAATGGTAAAACAAAATTCAACAAAATAAAAAAAATCTGCTAAACAAAAGATATTATTAAGACAATTAATGCATAAGCAAGCCAGCAACTTACATAAGTTATGGACAACACATATATCTGACAAAGGACTTATATCCAAAATATGTAAACAACTTCAACAACTCAATAATAAAAACTCAAATAATAAAAAAAAATAAAAATGAGCAAAACCTGTACAGTCACTTTACAAAGGAAGATAATTAAATGGCCAATAAAAGCCCCTGAAAAAGTATTCAAACACATCAGGAACACTGAAGTTAAAACCACAATAAGACAAAACCATCTACCCACTAGGATGGCTAAAAATAAAAGGATCGATGCCATAAAATGTTAGTGAAGATGTGAAGTACCCCGAAACACGTGTTCATTGTTTGTTTGAGTGCAAAATACTGCAACCACCTTGGAAATTGTTCTAGTAGTCTTTCATAACATTAAACATACACTTCCCTTATGGTGCAGAAATTCCACTTCTAAAAATTTACCTGAGATATATGTGAACATATCTACAAAAAAAGACTTGTATATGAATGTTCATAGTATATCTATTCCATTATGAAACTGAAAACAGCCCAAATTACTATCTCTTCATAAGTGTGCATACAAATTGTGGAATACTTATACCATGGAATACTGCTCAATAAAGAAATATTATTCATAAGGGAAGAAAAAACCCTATTTTACATGCTACAGCATGGACAAAACTCAAAAATATGCTAAGTGAAAAGAGTCAGACACAAAAGGGAACATGCTGTATGGTTCCACCTACATGAAATTTTTGAAGGGTCGCATTATGCTTCCAGTCACAATTAGTGTCAAGGACTTTATCCTTCTGCCAGAAACAACAAGAAGAACAACAAAAACAAAAAAAATTAAAATGAAGAAGAATGATGACTAAGATTTGGGAAACCTAAGAAGTGAGCCCTGTGATTGTCCCAGCTTATCACCTTAAGAGAATTTCCAGGCCTTAGTGCAAGCTGTGGAAACTCAGGGAGAGAGAGCTTGCCATTTACCTGAGTTGAAGAGGTGGAGTTTGGAATTAGGGGAGGCCAAAGTGTCTAGAATCCACAATACGAAGTACCAGGGAGATGAGAGCCACATAAGTTTCAGAGCTCACACAGGACTCACAGTAGTTCCTGTTCCCATCAGTCAGAGTGGAAAACCACAGAATTCATAGACCATCAGTAGAGTACTCAGAAATGTTTTGCCTCAATAGTGAGGCAAATGCTAAATGCTACTTTGGGCCTAACTAAAAAAGTTTACAAGCAGGACCCAAAAGAATCATAGAAGGGTTTTTTAGCACCCAGATTTCCTATCAGTACTTAGTAAACCCCAGAGCTGTTTGAGTTTCAGGGCCCACAGCCCTGAGAGGGTTGAAGGAGTGCTGAATGGGTGGGACAGTGGGGTTACAGTCCCTTTTTCACACACATTTTTCTGCCTTCAAATCATGAATTGGATTTCTGGGAAAGGCCTAAATTGTAATAAGAGGTCCTGTGTCTAAAATGTTTATAACTACTGTATAACAGTTTAGATATAGATTATGTCATAGAATCCTGGCCTTCAAGGATCTGTGCTCTCTGGATTTCATGGTCCCCGTCATGTACTCTGATCATTGCACTCTCCCCAAGTCCTCCTGATGTTCCTCACTAGATGAGGGTGTTCTGTCTGGACCCATTCCCTGGCATCTGATCATTCTGATCAAATCCTTCTTCCTCAGAGTAAAGGGGAAAAGCTTATTGACATTTCAAAATTTTAAAGCATGCCCAGAGGAATTCTAGTACTCAAGGCATCACTGAAGAAATCCCGCTTTCTATGGATGAGAGATTAAGTTAATTTTCTGCTCAACCTACTTAGAAAACAGGGAAATTAAAATAACTAAGACAATATATTTTTGCCCAAAAGTCTGACCAAAATTTAAAAAGTTGATAAAATAAATGCCTGTGAGAGTATAAATTATTTACATGCATTAAAGGTGAGAAAATGAATCAACACAGCTTTATTAGAACAGAATTTCAGCAATATTTATAAAAATTATAATCATCACATTTTTCTACTTTAATCCAGTTTACAATGTGCTATCTCTTTCCTTTAAGAAAACATGTATATTTGCCCAAGAATTAATGCTCAGTGATATTAATATCATTTCTGGTAATCATTGAAATGTATGGGAAACGATTTATGTGTCAATCAGGAGTACAATGGTTAAGTTAAATATGGCACATACGCAGTTTAGAATTCTTGGAGGAGTTAAAAAAGTGAAGTGGACCTATATCTGATCTCATGCAAAGATCCTGCATTCATTTCAGTCAATGACAAGGGCAAGAGGCAAAATAATATATACACTGTTATTATGTATATTAAAAACTCACAATGTATTTTATAGCACATCTATACAAGAAAAGTCTAGAATAAATTTTAAAATAACATGAATTTTTAATTGTGGTTATTTCTGAAAAGAGGGATGAATTTTGGAGAGATGTAGTAAGGAAGAGGAATTGTTATTTATCCATATTGTTAGAATTTGGGGGCAATAAGAGTATTTACCTAAAGCCAAAATATTCCTAAGAGGAGAATATAGAGACAGAGTCAGTGGAAGAATGTTGACTTTTCTTTTCTTATCAAGGGTAGTACAACTGCCATGGAACCATTTTCCACCTACTAGAAGGACTCCTGGGTTTTTAGGAATTCTGTCTATGTATATGTTTTTTTGCAAAGTAATTCCCATGAACTTTTCCTGATCTACTACTTAATTGAGGAGGCTTTGGTTTTGACTGACAAGGTAAAGTCACTTATTGTTGAATGTCGTCAGTGACCAATCTCAAATAATTCAGCCCTTTAAAATTCTGCAAATATCAGGGTGGTTTCTAAAACCTCCTCTCTAACTTCAGGTTTATATCCCAAGAAACACTAGGCTCTGTGCCAAATCGGACTCTAGTCACCAGCAGGTTTGAAAACATTTTGAGAATGTGATGGAGGCACCTAAGGGATTTAAGGAGGTGTCTAAACCTCACTGTCAGAATTACACAGAAGGGCAATTGCTGTCAGAGGAGGGCCAGGGGAAGGGATGGGAGCTGCAGAGAATTGGAAAATGCTCTAAGTCAGGGGAAGACAGTGGATAGTGCCTGTCTGTTCCACCAGGAGCAGGTGCTGCCTGCAGAAGAGGACAGAGAGGAGAGCTAGCCTGAAGGTCAGATTCCAGTTTGGTCATGAGCGCCACTGGGAAGTCCCAGGGGAAGGAGCTGTCATGCAGGAAAGTGCCAGGACTGGACATAAGTGCTGAGACCAGGGAACAGCCAGCTTTCAAGGGATCTTGGGGTGAGGGGCAGGAGGATCCTAGGAAAATGTACCCCATGAACAATCCCCAAATTGTGCTTGATTTTCATTTTCACCTTCCTTCTTTAGACCTGCTCTTAGTACTTTGGTCACAGGGTCCTTCTTTCATTGCCTGAGAGCCATCATGGAATAGTGAGAAGAGAAAGTAATTAAGAGACATGAGTTTGACCTCATGCTGGGAGGAGTGAAACAGTGTGGGTTCCATTGGAATCAGACCATAGCTTCAGTCCCAGCCCTGTCCCTTGTTGTGTGAACTCAACACATTACCGAGCCCTGTCTTCTAGGACTGTTGAAATGTGTACAATATATGTGAAGCACATGGCGCAGTGAGTGGCGTGCATTGAAACTTCAAAGAATAGCAATTATTGCTAAGACTTTTTTGACCCCAAATACAACCAAACTTCCTTGCCGAAATTTTTGGTTTTTATTTTGTTGTATTGTTTTAGTCTAGGAGATGTCTGAGAATATTCAGTGCTGTAGGATACTGTACACCAAGTTAGCCAAAAATTGTGCTTAGCAAGAAAAAGTACCTTGGTAAATCATCCCACTTAGAGCATATATTATTTAATTCGGATGTTGGGGAATCTTCCCCATCTGGATGCAACTCAAAGCTCCTAAAATGTGTGTCAAGAACCAACTCCTTCCCTCCCTCCCAGCTGCCCTTTGATCCAAATCACCCCTATTTTCATTCATTTAACCCCTGCCAAAATCAAACCCTCCCGTATAGTTTGCTAAATTTTACCCAAGATAACCTAGTTAAATGTCCTTTGAATGGAGGAGGCTCTGTTTCCCCCAGCCCATGGCAGAGTGACAGCACAGTGGTTTCTTGGCATCTAGCCTCAAGGAAGTATTACCCTTATTTATCAGAAACTCTCTGGTGATGATATGGATAAAATACCTAGTTTGTGCCCTCTGTTCACCTGCATTGGGACCAGAACACGGAGCACCTGAAATCCCTCCTCAGGTAGAGAATTGCATCTGGTTTATCCATGATCCCAAAGTGGCTGCTAAAAGCAGTTCTCCATTGAGGTTTAGTTTCTCAATTCTGTGACACACCACCCAAGGGTCTAGCCCTTGTTCACCACCCTCATACCCTCCTCTGACCCACCACCCATCTTGTTAAGTTACCTCCCATAAAGTTACCTCCCATAGAAGGATTTAAAGTTTCCCAGGGCCCCAAATTGTCTTGCCTCAGGACATTTACACTTTACTGCCCTCATCTGGACTTCCCCCTCCCCTCTCCCAACTAATCCTTCTTTTCGCTCTTTTCTTTGGGGGGGGGGGGGTTAGAGTGTATCTCACCATCTTCCTTTTTTGGGCTGTGGCTTGATCTTCTTTTTCTTACCATCCCCCATACTACCATGAAGCATTCCAAAGAGAAGATGCTCAATTAATGTTTGAGGAATAAAGGGGAAAAAAAGGCCAATAAGCAATTTATTATGATTTATTTTCTCTTACATTCTTGAATAAATGAAGCAATTTCAGGTATATAACTTTTATTTTACAGAACAGCAAAAGACAAGGAATAAGGAAAAACCAAAAATTGACTATCTTTTACTTTTTTTTCCTCTATTTTTTGATCCCAGCTATTTTGTTGCTAATTTCTTTCTCATTTCTAAGGAAATAGCTATTCCAGTGCTGTTTTCTTGTTCCAGATCACTAAATAAGATGGAAGGTTACCCAGCTTGTTTGATAAAATAGCACAACTATTACTCTTAAACCTCATAAATAGCATTAAATATGTAACTAATATCATTCATACACTTACATTGTGAAGCTAATTAAACTTTTTAAAAAAGAAACATTTGAAAACTTTGAACAACAAAAGATAAATTCATAAATTATTCATGTAGAACATATGATATGCACTATGTTCCCTCTAGCACCACCTAAGCCCTCACACTACTTCAAACACAAAGTGAGGAAAGTGCTTCAGGTTTCACTACATGTGGGAGAAGCTGCCAAAATCGGCCCTGGGGCGCACGCTGGCCAGGGCACCAGTACCAAGCAGAGCTGCAAATCTGGCTCGGGCTCGCTCTTCCTCATCTCGCAAAGCCTCTTCATACCAGGATGGGAAGGCACTAGGGACCGTATCGTGGATCTTGGCCAGGAACTCAAGGACTTTCATCTTGCTGGTCTCAGCATGGGCTCTCGGGCCCCACAGGAACTCATAGCGTGGAGGATCACTGTTGGCCACCTGCTGGTACTGCAGGTACCTTTCCCGCACCAAATCTTGGGTGATGAGCTTCTTGGGATCCCCATAGATGAAGTGCTTCCTTTCAGCATATATCCCCATCACATTGAGTACTTCCCAGATATCCTCTTCAGTGGCATGGTTGCCCTTCATGAAGATCACACAGAGGATAGTCATCAAGAGGCCTGTCTTGGGCATGATCTCTTCACCTCTCAGCCTGTCATCATCACAGGTGTGCTGAAATTTGCTGACAAGGGCATAGCAGTGCCTAGTAGGGTCAACTTCCTTCAGATCAATGCCAAAGGCCAGCACCATTAGCTCAGAGGCTTTCCTGAGGATCTCATGGAAATGCTCCTTGTGCTTTTTGATGACATACTTCATCATGTCTTCCTTTGTTAAGGGCTCCCTCATGTTATACTTGCGCAGCAGGAATTGCACCAATAGAATTGCCTTCTCATCTAGAGGGGTTCTGCGGTAACGATCAGTGCTTGGCTGTGCCTGAGAGGTGCTTGGTCTTTCCTCATCTTGGCTCTTGGCACCTTCATCAGATCTTGTGTGTGAAACACCTGCAGAAGTAGTGGTAATGGATGGGGCTCTACGGGACCCCTGGGATTTTCTACCTGACCCAGCAGCTGAGTAGCTCTGGGCATTACCACCAAAAGGAGGAAAGGGAGAAGGGGGGGGTTGTTCTTCAGCTGCTGCAGTGGCCTGAGCTTCCTGGACACCCTGAGCCTCACTCCGGACCTGACGGCGTTTCTCACGGGCACGAAGCTTACTCTTCTGCCCCCGAGGCATGGTGACACTGGTTAGAGACAGTTGGCAGTAGTGTGGGCAGGAGGGCAGGCAGTGAGGGCACCTGGAGGATGGAGAATGAGATAGTGTGTGCACCTTCAGCAGAGACATTCCACCTTGTCTTTAACCAAAGCCGCTTTTACGGGCTTCCATGAGAGCACTGCTCTAGGACCCACAGGGCTCCTTTGTAATCAGTATGTTCCCTGAGAACCTTGCAGAAGAAGTTAGAGTGTGCCTTAGGCTGCAGCTTCCAGCCCTGTCTGGGTCAACTTGGGGCTGAGAGCAAGGGCTGGCAAGTTACAGGCTCTGTGTGGTTCCCTCTGTTTTGAGGTGGTGAATTCTCTCAGTTCACATTTAGGATCAGCCTGTCAACTGTTGGCAGGGCCCGGCCCTCCCCAACCCCCTTACCGCCCCCCTGCACCCCCCCCTCTCCCGCAGCTCTGAAGCTAAACTCCTTATACCAATGACCTTACTGCCCTGAGATTCTTGCAGAGCAAATGAGGAAGAGCCTTAGTTGGCCGCTTCTGCTGCAGCCTTCCAGAGCTGACCATAGGAGCAGGGTTTTATGGGATCCCCATGGTCCCGGATGATTAGGGTTTTCAGTGCTCACGCATGTGCCCGCTCCGGTTAGACCAAGACCCCACCTCCCGGAGTTTGACAGCCCTGCCCGGGGCCTCCCAGGGTGGAGTGCAGGGGTAGGGGTTGTACAGGATTCAGAATACCCTCAGTCCTTACTCAGGGTCTTCTCCGTAACTCCAAATAAAGCCTGGGATGTTTCGCTCTGTTGATCTGAGTCCACCAGCCTCAGATCAAAGTCGTCATTCTCAGAGACCCTCAGACGGAATTGAGGGGGCGTTGGGCCTAACAGCCAGGCCTCGGGCCTCTTAGCGCGGGGACGGATCAGGGCGGAATTCTGTGAGGTTTTCTTTGTTCTGAGGGGGCATGTTCCCGCAGTTTTAAGTAAGGATCCTCACCTTGGCTCTCAGCATTGCCTGTCCCTTCTGCGGACCGGAGGCTGCCCTCAGACGTAAGACCCCGGAGGTGGAAGTCAGTCAGTACCTCTTGCTGATAGCTCCGCTCTGTGCTTCCCAGCGGTGAAAGCAGGGGTGGGGCTGTGTGCGGGCTTCTCTGTTCTGGGCTGTGTTGTCCTTTCTGTCCTCAGGGTGGAGGCAGGGAGTAAGGTGTCCTCCTCTTCGCTGGTTCTTTAAAGGCTCCCTGGGAAATAACGCAATCTCTGAAAGCTCTTGGTTGTTTCCCTACTGCAAACCTTGCAGAAAATTGATGAGCCAGGCTAGATATGAGATGGGGAAGTTGCAGTGTAAGGCAGCGCCCTAGGACGGGTGGTAGGCTGTAAGAGGAAAAATATACTGGCCCATAGTGTTTGTTTGCCAGACAGACTTAGACTTGGGAACCTTCTACTCCAAAGGATCTGTGTTCTAAGGAGGAGACTGAGCCGCATGATTTTGTGAGACTCAGTTCTTTCCACGTTGTCTAACATTGCTCAGTCCAGTGCAGTAACTTTTATTTTATTTTTGACCCTCATTCATAATAAGAAATATATTTACATCTTTAACAAGTGTGTGTATGTATGTATTTTTTTCATGAAAGAATACCTACCCTTGTTAAGTGTGATTCATTCTTTCTATTCCTTGTATTTGATTATGGTATATTTTTTTAAAAGGCCAGTCCTTACCCTTTAAAGAGGTTTCAGGTGGTTATTGGCACAGCCTCTGGACTCATACTGTTTCAAACAACCCCAAACTCTGATGCTGTCCTGTTATTAGCCCCATGGTCCTGGCCATTCAGCCTCAGAAACACAGCCTTAGCTCCCTTCACTAAAGCAGTGGAAATTCATTATCCCAGGGCACCCTGGAAGAATCAAAGGCTCAACCTGAAACCTTTCCTCTGACCAATCCTATCTTGTGGCTACAGACCAGTACTTCGGGGTATGCCCCAACCTGCTCACATACAGTTTCTATTTCAACACAGACAGTCTCAGGAATTTCTCATCTATGTTGTTTTGCTGTTGCTAAGACTATTCTTTCATTCTCCCTTTTATAGTTTCTCTAGGGTTGATTTCAGGAAACAGCAGCCTGAGCCTGATATCATCCTGGAAGCTGTATATAAGGCTGTGTATTAGCATGCTCAGGCTGCCATAATGAATTACCATAGACTGGGTGCCTTAACAACAAAAATGTATTTTCTTGGGGTGCCTGTGTGGCTCAGTCAGTTAAGCAACTGCCTTTGGCTCAGGTCATGATCCCAGGGTCTTGTGATTGAGCCCCATGTCAGGCTCCCTGCTTCTCCCTCTTCCTCTGCCATTCTCCCTGCTTGTACTCTCCCTCTCACTTGCTCTCCATGTCAAATAAATAAATAAAATCTTTAAAAAAATTATTTTCTCAAAGTTCTAAAGGCAAGTAGTTCTAGATAGAGGTGAAGGCAGATTCAGTTTCTGGTAAGAGCTCTCTTCCTGGTTTTGCATTTGAGCACCTTCTTGCTATGTCCTCACATGTACTTTCCTCAAAATGCATGGAGAGAGAATGATCAGTGGTGTCTCTTCCTCTTCTTAAACGACTATCAGCCCTATTAGATTAGGGCCTCACCTTTATGACCTTATTTAACCTTACTAACCTTCCTAAAGTATCTCCAAATACGGTCACATTAAGGATTAAGGCGTCAACATATGAACTGGAGTTTGGGGGAAATGGCACAATTCAGTCCATAGCAGTCCATATTTAAATATGTAAATAGTTTAAGGAGAATTGACATCTTTACCATATTCTTTTTCCCATGAATAAACATAGTGTGCTCTACTATTTATTTGGGACTTTTTCTCTAAGTGTATCAGTACATATTTATAGTTGCCTCCAAAAATATTGTGTACATTTTTGTTAGATTTCTTTTTAGGTAAATTTTGGATATTGCTGCTGTTGTTTTGGGGATATATTCTATTAATTATCTTAATTAGTTATTGATTTTGTGTGGCTAGGCACCCAATTTTGGTAATCTTTCATACATCTGTTTTGGAGTGTCTTATTCATTTGAATATTTTGTGCACTGGTTCCTTTGGATTTTCTAATTAAGGATCATATTGTCCCCGTTTATTATCTCAATCATTTCAGTATTCCTTTTTCTTATTTATTTTGCTACTCTTATTCCTCTTGTTATATATTTCAGTCCACCTTTAAACAATAAATACAGTACCATAACATCTGCGTCTTTGTCCTGTCTTTGATGGGGATACTTCTAACATTTCACATTTACGTATAGTTTACTATAGATTTTAGGAAATAGAAATTCTCTTCAAATGCTATTTTGCTAAAACGGTTTACCTTGAATTGGTGCTAAACATTTTTTCAAAGGCTTTTTATCCACCCTTAGACATAATCAAATGCATTTTGTCCTCTAATCTATTAATGTAGAGAAATTCCAGTTGGCAATTTTTTCTAATATTTTGATATTTTGCATTTCTTGAACTCAGTGTATTTATTCACTACTATATAGGATATGCTGTAAATTTATTTATGATAGATGTCTCTACATGACTGAGCTTGGCTCACATGATTTTTTTTTTCTTTGGGTGTCCTTATCTGGTCTTTGTATCAAGGTCAGCACACCTGTTAAAATGAGTTTAGTAATTTCCTATCTTTTTGTATGATTTTGAAGAATTTATATTAGGTGGCCGTTAGTTTTTCCCTAACCATTTGGTGCAATGAGATTCCAAATCTGACTGGTCTTGGAATATTTTGAGGGGGGCTGGAACGTAGACTAGAGTTTCAGTTTGTATTATTTGACTGAAGTTCTCTATTTCTGTTTGGAACAATTTAGTCGTTATGTTTCTCCAGGAACCATTCCATTTAACTTGGACTTTAAATTTAAAAACATGGTATGTTGTTAAACACGTAACATTTGATCTACTCTCTTAACAAAATTTTTAGTGTGTGCAATCCCACCTCTAGATATTTATGCAAAGGAATTGAAATCAGGATCTTGAAGAGATATTTGCACCCCCATATTGATTGCAGTATTATTCATGATAGCCTAAATGTGGAAGCAACTGAAATGTTTATTAACAGATGAATGGATAAAGAAAATGTGGTATAAGGACATGATATTTATAATAAACACTTTCACTAGAGAAGTTATTAAGGGTATACAACAGTATGGAGAAGAGTGTAATGAACTCAGTATACCTGACACTCAGTATCAACAATCATCAATGGTTAGAGGTAAAAATTTGATCAGATTAGCATTCATAAGGTTTTGGCGCTTTATTTGCAAGGTCGCTTCAGAGGTGACGTTGTGCAATTCTATTAGGAGGAACATGTGTGTGTCTCTTTTTTTTAGTGATGTTGGCAGATACTGATGATCATTACTTTTATTCATTAATCCATTAGAAGCTGTGGGATGGTAATTCTGTAATTCTATGATTCCTTGTGAGTTTTTCATCTGAAAAACATCTACAGGAAGAACTGTTCCTTCCTGGTCCACCATATGGTTACCTTGAGGTATTGGTAAAACATATTTCTGATGTTCTCATATCAAACCTCTTCTGCACCTATATTTTAGACAATTTTACTTAACATTACTTATTTCTAGTGCTTTTTTTGTAATTGATGATAGTCATAAAAATTGTGTATTCCATACATTTTTTGAAGAACTGGCTTTAGTTGGCTTTACTATTTTCTATTTACTTATTTCTACATTTATGCTTATTATTTTTTATCTTCTACTTATTTAGTTTTTTCTTAAATAATAACTGACATATAATATTGTATTACTTTCAGGTGTACAACATAGTGATTTAGTATTTATATACATTACAGAATGGTCACCAGTAAGTCTAGTTACCATCTGTCACCAGACACAGCTGTTACAATATTACTGGCTATATTGTTTATACCATATATTAAATCCCTATGGCTTATTTGTTTTATAACTGGAAGATTGTACCTCTTAATTCCCTTCAACTATTTCATCCATTCCATCTACCCATCTACCCTCTAGCAGCTCAGTTTTTCTGTATCTATGAGTCTGTTTGTGTTTCATTTTGGTTTTTTTTTTGCTTGTGTGTGTGTTTTCTTTATTTTTTAGATTTCACACATAAGTATAGTCATATGGCATTTGACTTTTTCTGACTTATTTCACTTAGGGTAATACCCACTAAGTCCATCTGTGTTGTCACAAATGGCAAGATTCCATTCTCTTTTTGGCTGAGTAATATTCCACTGTGTGTGTGTGTGTGTGTGTGTGTGTGTGTGTGTATATATATATATATATATATATATATATATATATATATATACATATCACCTCTTGCTTATTCAGTCATCTGTCAATAAAAACTTAGATTTTTTCCATATCTTGGCTATTATAAATACTACTGTGATGAACATAACAATGCATGTCTTTTTGAATTAGTGTTTTCATTTTTTTTTTGGATAAATACCTAGAAGTGAAATTGCTGGATCATATTGTAGTTTTATTTTTAATTTTTTGAGGAACCTCCATACTGTTTTTCACAGTAGCTGCACCATTTTATTTTCGCACTAACAGTGCATGCAGCGTTCACTTTTCTCCACATTCTCACCAACACTTGCTATTTCTTATCTTTTTGATTCTTGCTATTCTGACAGGTGTATGGTTTTGATTTGCATTCCCCTGATGACTAATGATGTTGAATATCATCTCATATGCCTCTTGGCAATCTTTATGTCTTCTTTGGGAAAATGTCTATTCAGGTCTTCTGCTCATTTTTTAATTGGATAGTTTATTTTTTTGCTATAGAGTTATAAGTGTTCTTTATATATTTTGGATGTTAACCCCTTATGAGATACATCATTTGCAGACACGTCTCCCATTCAGTAGGTTGCCTTTTCATTTTTTCATTTTTTTTATTTTTGCTGTGCATAAGCTTTTTAGTTTAATGTTCTCCCATTTGTTTATTTTAATTTTGTCGAAGGAAACAGATCCAAAGTAATTACCCGAAGACTGTGGACAAATAGTTTACTGCCTATGTTTTCTTCTAGGAGTTTTTTGGTTTCAGGACTTACATTTAAGTTTTTCATCCACTTTAAGTTTAGTTTTGTAAATGGTATAAGAAGTGATCCAGTTTCATTCTTTTGCATGTGGCTGACCAGTTTTTCCAACACCATTTATTGAAGAAACTGTCCTTTCCCCATTATATATTCTTGCCTCCTTTTTTAAAATTTAAATTCAATTAGCCAACATATAGTACAGCATTAGTTTCAAATGTAGTGTTCAGTAATTCATCAGTAGCATATAATACCCAGTGCTCAGCACATCACATGCCCTCCTTAACTCCCATCACCCAGTCACCCCATTCCCCCACCCACCTCCACTTCAGCAACCCTCAGTTTGCTTCCCAAAGTTAAGAGTCTCTCATGGTTTGTCTCCAACTCTGATTTCTTCCCATTCAGTGTTCCCTCCCTTCCGTTATGATCCTCTGAACTGTTTCTTATATTCCACATATGAGTGAAACCATATGATAATTGTCTTTCTCCAGTTGACTTATTAACTTAGCATAATACCCTCCAGTTCCATCCACATCAAAGTAAATGGTAGGTATTCATCCGTTCTGATGACTGAGTAATATTCCATTGTGTGTATATATATATACCACATCTTCTTTATCCATTGACTTGTTGAAGGACATCTCAGCTCCTTTCACAGTTTGGCTATTGTGGACATTGCTGCTATGAACACTGGGGTGCAGGTGCCCCTTTGTTTTCACTACATCTGGATCTTTGGGGTAAATACCCAGTAGTGTAATTGCTGGGTCATAAGTAGCACTATTTTTAACTTCTTGAGGAACCTCCATACTGTTTTCCAGAGTGGCTGTACCAGATTGCATTCCCACCAGCAATGTAAGAGGGTTGCCTTTCTCTACATCCTCACCAACAATAGTTTTCTGTCTTGTAAATTTTAGCCATTCTAACTGGTGTGAGGTTGTATCTCATTGCAGTTTTGATTTGTATTTCCCTGATGTTGAATGATGTTGAGCATTTTTTCATGTGTCTGTTGGATATTCATATGTCTTCTTTGGAGAAATGTCTGTTCATGTTTTCTGCCCATTTCTTGACTGGATTATTTGTTTTTTGGATGTTGAGTTTGAGAAGTTCTTTATAGACCTTGGATACTAGCCCTTTATCTGATAGGTCATTTGCAAATATCTTCTATTCTGTAGGTTGCCTTTTAGTTTTGTTGACTGTTTCCTTTGCTGTGCAAAAGCTATTAATCTTGATGAAGTCCCAATAGTTCATTTTGGCTTTTGTTTCCCTTGCCTTTAGAGACGTGTCATGAAAGAAGTTGTTGGATCTGAGGTTGAAGAGGTTGCTACCTGTGTTCTCCTCTAGGATTTTGATAGAATCCTGTCTCACATTTAGGTCTTTCATCCATTTTGAATCTCTTTTTGTGTATTGTATAAGAGAATGGTCCAGTTTCATTCTTCTGCGTGTGATTGTCCCAGTTTTCCCAGCACCATTTGTTGAAGAGACTATTCTTTTTCCATTGGATATTCTTTCCTGCTTTGTCGAATATTAATTGACCATAGAGATGAGGGTCCATTTCTGATTTCTCTATTCTGTTCCATTGATCTTTGTGTCTCTCTTTGTGCCCACACTCTATTATCTTGTTGATCACAGTTTTGTAATAGAGTTTGAACTCTGGCATTGTGATGTTTCTTTTTCATTGTGTGTTTCTTTTTCAACTTTCCTCTGGCTATTTGGGGTCTTTTTTGGTTCCATACAAATTTTAGGATTATTTATTCCAGCTCTGTGAAAAATGTCCATGGTATTTTGATAGGGATTATACTGAAAGTGTAGATTCCTCTGGGTAGCTTAGACATTTTAACAATATTTATTCTTCCAATCCATGAGCATGGAATGTTTTTCCATTTCTTTGTGTCTTCCTCAATTTCTTTCTTAAGTGTTCTGTAGTTTTTAATGTATAGAATCTTTACCTCTTTGGTTAGTTTTATGCCTAGGTATCTTATGGTTTTGGGTGCAGTTATAAATGGGATCGATTCCTTAATTTGTCTTTCTTCAGTCTCATCGTTAGTGTATAGAAATGCAGCTAATTTCTGTGCATTGAGATTGTATCCTACCAAGTTGCCATCTACGAGTTTAGCAGTTTTGGGGTGGAGTCTTTTGGGTTTTCCACAAAAAGTATCATGTCATCTGCAGAGTGAGAGTTTGACTTCTTCATTGCCAATTTGAATGCATTTATTTCTTTTTGTTATCTGATTGCTGAGGCTAGGACTTCTAGAATTATGTTTAATAGCAGTGGTGAGTGTGGGCATCCTTGTCATATTCCCAACCTTTGGGGAAAAGTTCTCAGTTTCTCCCCATTGAGAATGATATTCACTGTGTGTTTTTTATATATGGTTTTTATGATATTGAGGTATGTTCCCTCTATCCCTACACTGTGGAGAGTTTTAATCAAGAAAGGATGCTGTATTTTGTCAAATGCTTTTTCTGCATCAGTTGAGAGGATCATATGGTTCTTGTCTTTTCTTTTATTAATGTGATCTATCATGTTGATTGATTTGCGAATGTTGAGCCACCTTGCACCCCAGGAATAAATCCCACTTGGTCATGGTGAATAATCCTTTTAATGTACTGTTGGATTCCATTGGCTAGTATCTTAGTGAGTATTTTGACATCCATCTTCATCAGGGGTCTTGGTCTTTAATTCTCCTTTTTGGTGGAGTCTTTGGTTTTGGGAATCAAGGTAATGCTGGCCTCATAGAATGAGTTTGGAAGTTTCCCTTCCATTTATATTTTTTGAAACAGCTTCAGTAGAATAGGTTTTACTTCTTTAACTGTGATAGAATTCTCCTGGGAAACCATCTGGCCCTGGACTCTAGTTTTTTGGGAGGTTTTTGATTACTGTTTCAGTTTCCTTGCTGGTTATGGGTCTGTTCAGATTTTCTATTTCTTCCTGTTTCAGTTTTGGTGGTTTATTAGTTTCCAGGAATGCATCCATTGCTTCCAGATTACCTAATTTGTTGGCCTATAGTTGCTCGTAATACGTTCTTTAAATTGTTTGTATTTCCTTGGTGTTGGTCGTGATCTCTCCTCTTTCATTCATGATTTTATTGATTTTTGTCCTTTCTCTTTTCTTTTTGATAAGTCTGGCTAGGGGTTTATGGGTCGTATTAACTTTTTCAAAGAACCAACTCCTAGTTTTGTTGATGTGTTCTACTGTTCTTCTGGTTTCTATTTCATTGATTTCTACTCTAACCTTTATTATTTCTCTTCTCCTGCTTGGTTAGGCTTTCTTTATTTGCTGTTCTTTCTCCAGCTCCTTTAGTTGTAAGATTAGCTTGTGTATTTGAGATTTTTCTAATTTTTCGAGAGAGGCTTGTATTGCAGTACTTCCCTCTTAGGACTGCCTTTGCTGTATCCCAAAGGTTTTGGACAGTTGTGTTTTCATTTTCAATAGTTTCCATGAATTTTTAAAATTTTTTCTTTAATTTCCGGATTGACCCACTCATTCTTTAGTTGGATGCTCTTTAACCTCCAAGTGTTTGAGTTCCTTCCAAATGTCCTCTTGTGATTGGTTCAAGTTTCAAAGCATCATGGTCTGAAAATGTGCAGGGAATAATCCCAATCTTTTAGTATCAGTTGAGACCTGATTTGTAATCCAGTATGTGATCTATTCTGGAGAAAGTTCCATGTGAAGAGAATTTGAGAAGAATGTGTATTCTGTTGCTTCAGGATGAAATGCTCTTTATATGTTTGTGAAGTCCATCTGGTCTAGTGTGTCATTCAAAGCCCTTGTTTCCCTTTTGATCTTCTGCTTAGATGATCTTTCCATTGCTGTGAGTGGGGTGTTGAAGTCCCCTACTATTAATGAACTATTATCTATGTATTTCTTTATTTTGATTATTAATTGGTTGATATAATTGGCTGCTCCCAAATTAGGAGTATAAATATTTATAATTGTTAGGTCTTCTTGTTGTGTAGACCCTTTAAGTATGATGTAGTGTCCCTCTACATCTCTTACTACAGTCTTTGGTTTAAAATCTAATTTGTCTGATATGAGGATCACTACCCCAGCTTTCTTTTGAGGTCCGTTAGCATTATAAATTGTTCTCCACCCCTTGCTTTCAATCTGGAGGTGTCTTTAGGTCTAAAATGAGTCTCTCGTAGACAGCCTATGTATGGGTCTTGATTTTTTTTATCTAAACTGATACCCTATGTCTTTTGATTGGAGCATTTAGCCCATTTACATTCATAGTAACTATTGAAAGATATGAATTTAGTGCTGTTGTATTACCTGTAAGGTCCCTGTTTCTGTAGTTTGTCTGTTTCTTTCTGGTCTGTGTTACTCTTTGGCTGTCTCTTAGCTTACAGTATCCCCTTTAATATTTCTTTCAGGGCTGGCTTGGTGGTCACATATTCTTTCCGTTTCTTTCTGCCCTGGAAGCTCTTTATGTCTCCTTCCTTTCTGAATGACAGCCTTGCTGGATAAAGTATTTTTGCTTGCTGTTTTTCTTATTTAGTACCCTAAATATAGGTCTGATGTCAGTCTAATATTCCTACCTCTGTAGGTTAGGAACCTCTTGTTTCGAGCTGCTTTCAGTATTTTCTCTTTATCTCTGAAATTTGCATGTTTCACTATTATATGTCAGGGTGTTGATCTATTTTTATTGATTTTGGGAGGGGTCCTCTCTACCTCTTGGACATGAATGCCTGTTTCCTTCCCCAGATTAGGGAAGTTCTCAGCCGTGATTTACTCAAATATACCTTCTGGCCCTCTCTCTCTCTTCACCCTCAGGTACCCCAGTAATTCTGATGTTGGTTCATTTTATGGCATCGCTGATATCTCAAAGCCTCTCCTTATGGTCCATTAGTTGTTTTTCTCTCTTTTCCTCAGCTTGCTTCCTTTCCATCAACTTGTCTTCTGTGTCACTTACTCTCTCTTCTGCTTCATTTACCTGTTGAAGCATCCAATTTAGACTGCATCTCAGTTGCAGCATTTTTAATTTTAGCCTGATTAGATCTCATTTCTGCACTAAGAGATTCTCTGGTGTCTTTTATGCTTTTTTCAAGCCCAGGTAGTAACTTTATAATTGTTATCTTGAATGCCATCTCCGACATTTTACTTATATCCATGTCGATTAGATCTGTGGCAGAGAGAATTACCTCTGGTTCCTTCTTTTGTTGTGAATTCCTCCTTCTAGTTATTTTGCCCAGAGGAGAATGGATGAACAAGTGAACAGAATCAAAAATACCAACCACAACGAAAGCAAAATACACACTAGACAAATTCGAAGAGGTCAGAAACCAAAAAAGAAAAGAAAAAAAAAAAAGAGGGGAGAGATAATATGATCTCACAGGGTGTACAAAACAGGGTTATCCAGTTGGTCCTGAGTGTATTATGATCTGTGTGTTAGAAGACACTAAATCCTAAAATTGTAAAGAAAGCAAAACTTATATATATACAAAAATAAAATTGAATAGAGTGAAAGGAAGCCAAAAATGAGGAATATATCTATAAAATGTAAATGGAAAAATTAAAGTTATAAAAGACTTAAAAAAGAGTTGATAAAATAAGAAACTAGTTGAAAAGGGAAAAAGAAAAAAAATAAATGGAAGATTTTAAACTGAAAGATAAATGAATCATGAGAAAAAAACTAGAATTCTGTATACTATTTTCCCCTACTGCTGGAGTTTGAGAGTCTTGTGTGGTCTGTAAACTTGCTGTGTACCTGTTCTTCCAGTTGGTCTTCTGAAGGAGTGGCCTGCTCTGCTGCTTCTCAGGTGTCTTTGCCTGGGTGGAGTTGCACCCCCTCTTGCCATGGGCTGGGCTCAGTGTAAGCTTGTCCTCTGTGTGGCCTTTGTCCACTGAAGGCTTTCCACACCTCTTTAAAGGATAAAAATAAAAATCGCTGCACCCCAATCTCCAGCCTCAGAGCTGAAAGATCGGTGCACGTCCACACCATCCTCCCCAGGGAAGGCGGAGGGTCCCAAGTTACTGTACTTTGTAGGGCCCTGGCATGGAGAGTGATTGCCAGGTCCTGCATACACCTACTCCACCCCTCCCAGAGGAAGGTGGAGGGTCGCCTGGTACTGTCCTTTACAGGGCCCCCACCCTGAGAGCTATTGCCCTTTCGTGGGCACACCTGTTTAAGGGCCTTGTGTTCCTGTCCTTTGCATGGTCCCTACGTGGAGAGCGGCCACCCAATGGAGCTGTGGCTTGTAGTTTATGGTGAACCAAGCCCCCTCCCAGGCTTGCTGACCATGCCAGGGCTCAGGCACCCCTATTATTTCTGTGACTCCAGGGATCCTGAGACCACACTGTCCCACCTAGAATTCTGCCCCTATTCATCACCTGAGCACCTTTCAGGCAGGGATGTCTCTCACTGGAGCAGATTTCTAAGGGTTCCAAATTTGCCCTCTGGGGATATATCACTTTCCAATAACCAGCTTACTGAGGTTCCCTCCCCTGCCATTTATCTTCCAATATATCCCCTCAGATTCACTTCTCTGCACCTCCTACCTTGCAGAAAGTGGTCACTTTTCTATTTGTAGAGTTCCAGATATTCCTTTCTTACATCTCAGGTTGAATTCATGGGTGTTCAGAATGATTTGATAGTTATCTAGCTAAATTCAAGGGACCAGATGAAATGAAGTCCCCTACTCTTCTGCCATCTTGCCTTCTCCCTATTCTTGCCTCCTTTGGAATAGATTAATTGACCATGTAAGTATGGGTTTATTTCTGGGCTTTCTATTCTGTTCCATTGATCTATGTGTCTGTTTTTGTGTAAGTACCATACTGTTTTGATTACTATAGCTTTGTAGTATATGTTGAAATCTAAGCATGTGTTGCTTTCAGGTTTCTTTTTCTTTCTCAAGATTGTTGGCTATTTGGGGTCTTTTATGGTCCCATACAAATTTTAGGAATATTTGTTCTAGTTCTCTGAAAAATGCCATTGGTATTTTTATAGAGATTGTGTTGAATCTATAGATTACTTTGAGTAATGTGGACATTTTAACAATATTAATTCTTTTTTTAAAGAGATTTTATGTATTTATTTGACAGAGAAAGATAGCAGGAGAGAGAGAGCACAAGCAGGGAGAGCAGCAGAAGCAGGTTACCCACTAAGCGAGGAGCCCGATTTGGGGCTAAATCCCAGGACCCTGGGATCATGACCTGAGCCTAAGGCAGACCCTTAACCAACTGAATCACGTAGGCACCCCAACAATATTAATACTTACAACCCATGAGCACAGTACATTTTTTTTGTGTCAGCCTCAGTTTTCTTCATCAGTGTATTATAGTTTTCGGAGTACAGGTCTTTCACCTCCTTGGTTAAATTTAGTCCTCAGTATTTTAATTTTTTAAATGCGATTATAGATGGGATTGCTTTCTTAATTTCTTTCTTTAATATTTTGTTATTGGTGCATGGAAATACAACAGATTTCTTTATATTGATTTTGTATCCTATAACTTCACTGAATTCATTTATTTATTCTAATAGTTTTTTGGTGGAGTTTTCAGGGTTTTTTATATGTAGCATCATGTCATCTATAGTGACAGTTTTACTTCTTCCTTTCCAATTTAGATGCCTTTTTTTCCCTGCGTAACTGGCTGTGATTAAAACTTATAATACTATGTTAAATAAAAGTGATGAGAGTGAGCATCCTTGTCTTGTTTTGATCTCAGAGGAAGTTTTCAGTTTTTCAGCATTTAAGTAGGATCTAACCTGTGGGTTTGTTATATATGACCTTTATTATGTTGAGGTACAGTCCCTCTATACCTACTTTGTTGAGAGTTTTTATTATAAATGGATGTTGAATTTTGTCAAATGCTTTTTTTGCATCTATTGAGATGATCGTATGATTTTTAATCTTTCATTTTGTGTATGGTGTATAAAGAATATGGTGTATTCTTTAGGTTTATTATGCATTCATTCTCTACCTTCTTGAATTGCTTAGATGTTATAAATATTTCTTCTTTCCTAGTAGATCTATTTAAGACTATAATCATCCCTCTTCATACCACTTGGGCTTATCTCTCAGGTAGTGTTACAGAGCTTTATGTGTATCCTTAAATATTTTTCAACTTGAATATAGTTTTTCTGTGCCATGTGCTATAAAAGTAAATATAACTGGCCACATGTAACAGTCAAGGCTTCCCAGAGACACAGAAAATTCTCTATATATTTAACCCAGAAGGAATTTAATGTGATATTTTGGTTACTCAAGGGATGAAAAGTCACATAGGGAAGGGACGAGAAACCTAATATTTAGCAATTTGAGAATGTCACTTTCAACTCTGGGCTCCTGGGGCCTAGGAGGCTGTGTCAGCAGGATCCATAATAATAGTGGGCCAGTATCATGGGGACCAGAGCCAAGGAGAAGATGGCATTGAAGGAGAATCCACCTGATGCAGAGAGAGAGAAAGAAAAAAAAAAAAACCTCTAAAAGCTCCTTCCCTTTAGCTAAAACCTTTTTTACTGCCTTTATTTTGGCCTGAAATGTGATGGCAGACAAATGTTGGAGAGGCTAGGATTTACAGATTCAACCCATGTATGATAGAGAATGGAGTAGGGGAAAGGTGAGGAACAGTTCTGAGGCAAATAGATCTAGGACTAGCATAGAGCATTGACATTAACAGATTAAATGAGAAAAATCGTATCTGAATTGATACAGGAAAATATAAAAGTCAGCACTCATTCATGATAAAGAAGGCATGTTATCAGATTAGATAAAGGATATCTACCAAAAACAAAATAAAACAAAACACAAAACGCAAACAGAAAATTACATATAATGTGGAAACGTTAAAAGATTTTACTCAACTCAGTCAGTTGAGTGTCCGACTCCTGATTTTGGGTCAGGTCATGCTTTGAGAGTCTTGAGATTGAGCCCCATGTCAGATTCCATGCTGAGTGTGGAGCTTAAGATTAAGATTCTCTCTCTCCCTCTGCCCCACTTCCCCCTCTCCCCCACCCTGTTTGTGAGCACACATGCACTCTCTCTCTCTCAAAAAAAAAAAAAAAGCTTTTACTTGGAAACTGAAAAGTAGACAAGGATACTTGCTATCAACATTTTTATTTTATTTTTTAAAAAATTTTTATTTTATTTTATTTTATTATTATAATAATATTTTTTATTATGCTATGTTAGTCACCATACACCCTGGTTTTTTATGTAAAGTTCGATGATTCATTAGTTGCATATAACACCCAGTGCACCATGCAATACGTGCCCTCCTTACTACCCATCACCAGCCTATCCCATTCCCCCATCCCCCTCCCCTCTGAAGCCCTCAGTTTGTTTCTCAGAGTCCATAGTCTCTCATGCTTCATTCCCCCTTCTGATTACCCCCCCTTTCTTTACATTTTAATAAAAATTTTACATAGTACAGCAATGGGAATCATAAGAAATCAAAGGGATAGGGACTGGAAAATAGGAAACAGCTTTTATAATTAGGACATAATTAGACTGTGTATGATGAAAATCCAAATGAACTAAAGATAAGATATTCAATCACCTAAGAGAGTTTGTTATTGTAAGAAATGCTAAAGTCAATTAGGCTGAAATCAAAAGACACTATACAGTAGTTAGAAACCATATGAAAAAATAAAGATCACCAGTAAGCATAGGTAAATATAAAAGCCAACATTATTGTATTCTTGGTTTTGTATATTTGGCAATTACTCTTTTTGTTTTCTATGTAATTTAAAAGACAAGTGCATAAAATAAAAATTATAAATCTTTTTAATGGGCACACTATAAAGATATAACTCTTAAAAAAGAAAGTTATAAATCAATATCCCTTATAAATATAGATGCAAAAATCCTGAACAAAATAATAGTAAATGGAAGTAAACAGCACATTAAAAGGGTTATACACAATGACTAAGTGGGGTTTATCCTGGGAATGCAAGGCTAGTTCAACATAAGAAGATCAGTCAATGTAATATGCCACAGTATAAGAAAAAAGAGGAAAAAAATGATCATCTCAGCAGCAAAAGCATTTGACAAAATTTAACACCCTTTCATAATAAAAACACTCAGCAAACTAGGAATATAAGGGAACTTCTTTAATATGGTAAATAGAATTTATGGAAACCTCATAGTTAACATCACATTCAATGATGAAAGAATGAAAGATTTACCCCTGAATCAGGAACAAAGCCAGGATGTTGGCTTTATCAGTGATATTCAACATTGTGCTGGACAGAGCAATAAGGAAAGAAAAAGAAATGAAATAAAAGGGATCTAAATTGGGGAAAAGTTAAGTAAAACTATTTCTATTTGTAGCTAAACATGATTATGTGTATAGAGAAAATCCCAAATTTTCAAAAAAACAAGAAAACTCACTAGAGCTAATACATGAATTCAGCAAAGTTGCAGATCAACACACAAAAATAAGTTCATAAGCAATAAAGAAGGTGAAAAAGAAATTAAGGAAATGATTCCATTTACAATGGTATTACTGAGAATACACTACTTGGGAATAAGCTTAACCAAAGACAGGAAAGATTGTACACTGAAAAATATGAATCATTGCTGAACAAAATGAAAGAGGGCCTAAACAAATGGAAAAACATTCCATGTTCATGGATTGGAAGCTCTAAATATTGTTGAGATGGCAATACTTTCCCAAGTGATATACATATTCACTGCAATTTTTGTGGAAATGTAAAAGCCAATTTGAAAACGTATTAGAAAGCTACAGTAATCAAAACAGTGTAGCACAGTCATATGGATAGACATGTAGAACAGTGGAATAGAATTGAGAGCTTGGAAATAAATGCCCAAAGTACTGAATGTAGAAAAAATAGGGATTTTTTTCAACAAATGGTGCCAAGGTAACTGGATAACCACATGCAAAAAGATAAAATTGGACCTGTACCTTAGTCCATATATAAAAATTAACTCAAAATGGATTAGTGACCTAAATAAAAGATTTAAAACTATAAAACTTTTAGAAGAAAACATAGTGGTAAATAATTCTGATACCAGGTTGGCTGGCAGTAGAGTCTTAGATTTGACACCAAAGTATAAGCAACAAAATAAAATAATACATCAAACAAACTCATCAAAATTTAAAAAGAAAACTTCTGTGCAGATATCAAAGAACATTATCAAGAATGTGAAAGGGTAATCTACAGAATGAAAGAGCTTATTTGTAAATCATTTATCTGATAAGGATTTACTATCCAGAGTATGTAAAGAACTCTCTCAACTCAGCAAGAAAAAGACAAAAAACCCACTTAAAATATGAGCAACAGATTTGAATGGACAATTCTCCAAAGAAGATATACATGTGGCTAGCAAGCCCATGAAGAGGTATTCAGCATTATTGTTGGGCATTAAACAAGTCAAAACCACAATGATTACCACTTCCCACTCATTAGAATGGCTTTAATTTTTAAAAAAAGGAAAATAAAATAAGAAGTGTTGAAGAGGATTGGGAGAAATAGGACTCCTCATATGTTGCTGATGGGAATTTAAAATGTGTAACTGCTGTGAGAAACAGTTTGGCAGTTCTTTGAAAAGTTAAACTTAGAAATACCATATTACCCAGCAATTCCACACTTAGGTATATACTCAAGAAAAATGATGACATATGTCCACACAGAAACTTGTACACAAATACTGATAACAGCATTCTTCATAAGAGCCAAAAGGTGGAAACAAATAAAATTTCCATTGACGGATGAATGGATGAGCAAATTGTGATATAGACATACAATGGAATATTATTCAGCCATAAAAAAGGAACAAAGTCTTGATACATGCCACAATGTGGATGAATCTCAAAAACATCATGCTAAATGAAAGAAGTCAGACACAAAATATCACGTATTGTGTGAATTCTATTATATGGTATATCCAGAATAGGCAAATTCATAGAGACAGAAAGCATATTAGCAGTTACCAGGGGTTAAAGGAGGGAACAGTGGGAAGTTCTCATTTAATTGGTACAGAGTATTTTACTGGGGTAAGGAAAATTTTTAATCTACAAAGTGGTGGTGGTTGTGGTTACACAACATTTTGAATACACTAAATTCCACTGAATTTTATACCTTAAGATGGTGAATTATGTGATGTAAATTTTATCTCAATTAAAAATACAGTGTGATTAATACTAAAAATTATAATATTGTCTAATGTGGTTCTCAATGTATATATTGGAAATATGTAAGACAACTGTATCGTAAAGTGGGGGAGGGTAATAGTACCTAATAGTAAAGTTTCTATATCCCAGATGAAGTAATTAAAGGTTGATATGAGCAGAATGAGATATTACATATTAATATTGTGATTCGTTTAGCACCCATTGAAAAATTTAAAAGAAGTATATCTAAACCACTACTTTTTAAATTTTTTTGAGAGAGAGAGAGAGGAGGGAGGGGTAGAAGGGGAGAGAGAGAGAGAGAATCTTAAGCAGGCTCTATGCCTAACATGGAGCCCAGTGCAGGGTTCCATTTCAAGACCCTGAGGTCATGACCTGAGCTGAAATCAAGAGTTGCGTGCTTATCTGACGGAGCCACACAGGTGCCCCATACCTAAACCACTATTTATTTAAATGAAATTAATTTTAATATTTACATTAAATTTATTTAAATTACTAAGTCAAGTAACCTACAGAATGGCAAGAAAAAGGAACGAGAAGAGTGTTAACACAGAGGAAACAAACAGAAAACAAATGATAAAATGGCAAATGTATCAATAGTTACATTCAATCTAAATGGACAAATCACACCAACTAAAAGAGGTTAGTAGAATGGATAAAAATATATGACCTTGTTACATGCTGTCTACAACTCACTTCAAATTTTATGATACACATTAGTTAAAATCAAAAGGATGGAAAAGGTGCAGGGTTCCATTTCAAGACCCTGAGGTCATGACCTGAGCTGAAATCAAGAGTTGCGTGCTTATCTGACGGAGCCACACAGGTGCCCCATACCTAAACCACTATTTATTTAAATGAAATTAATTTTAATATTTACATTAAATTTATTTAAATTACTAAGTCAAGTAACCTACAGAATGGCAAGAAAAAGGAACGAGAAGAGTGTTAACACAGAGGAAACAAACAGAAAACAAATGATAAAATGGCAAATGTATCAATAGTTACATTCAATCTAAATGGACAAATCACACCAACTAAAAGAGGTTAGTAGAATGGATAAAAATATATGACCTTGTTACATGCTGTCTACAACTCACTTCAAATTTTATGATACACATTAGTTAAAATCAAAAGGATGGAAAAGGATATGTTATTCAAACAAATCAAACCAAAGCAGGATTGTTTAATAACAGAAATGTAGAATTCAGAACAAAGAAATTGCCAGTGACAGGGGATATTAAATAATAAAAGAGCCAGTTCACCAAGAAGACATAATAATGTTAAATATGCATGTACCTAAAAGTAGAAGTTCAAAAATATCTAAAAAATTGACAGGACTGAAGAGAGAAATAAACAAATCTATGATTATAGTTGGGGTCTTCAATACCTCTATCAGGAATCAAAAAAACGACTAGAAGGAAATCATCAAGGATATGGAACTGAACAACACCATCAGACAACAGGATCTAGTTAACGTTTATAAAAAATTTGACCTCACTACAAGAGAATGCATTTTTTTTAAAGATTTTATTTATTCATTCAACAGAGAGAGAGAGACAGTCAGTGAGAGAGGGAACACAAGCAGGGGGAGTGGGAGAGGAAGAAGCAGGCTCCCAGCGGAGGAGCCTGACGTGGGGCTCGATCCTGGAACGCCAGGATCACGCCCTGGGCCGAAGGCAGACACTTAACGACTGAGCCACCCAGGCACCCCCAGAATGCATATTTTTTATGCACACATGGAATAGTCACCAAGAACAACCATGTGCTGAGTCATGAAACATGCCTTAAAATGTGAAATAATTGAAATTGTATAAATTATGTTCCCTGCACTCAGTGGAATTACACTAGAAATCAATGCCAGGCACATGACAGGAAAGTTTCCAAACAATACAATATTAAGCAATATACTTCTAAATCATATGTAAGCCCATGAGGATTTCTCAATAAAAATTTAAAAATACATATTTAATTGAAGGAAAAGGAAAATAAATCATTTTAAAATCAATACAATGCAGGTAAATGAATGCTTTGAGGAAAATAGGTATCACTAGATGTTTATATTAGTAAAAAATGTATCTCAAATCAGTAGTCTAAGCTTCCCTCTCAGGAAACAAGAAAAGGAGGCAGATGTTAGGAAATATATCATGGTAAGGTCAGAAATCAATGCAATGAAAACAGAAGAACAATAGAGAAAATTAACAAAATCAAACACTGATTCTTATAAAAGATAACAAAATTGATAAACATCTAATGTGACTGACAAGGAAAAAGCTGGGAGGACACAAACAAACAATATCAGAAAGAGGGGGTTATACCACAAACCCAAGAGATATTAAAAGGATTATAAAGAAATATTATGAACCACTCTCAGAAGCATAAATTTGATAACTCAGAAGGAAATGAACTAATTCCTTGAAAACCACAAACTGTCTAAACTCATCTAGGTTAAAATAGGCTGAATAACATTATAAATATTAAATAAATGGAATTCAAAACCAAATACTCATATCAATTGAAGCAAAAAAAGCATTTGACAGAATTCAGCACTGATTCATTATAATGCCTTACAGCATACTAGGAATAGAAAGGAACTTTGTCAAGGTGACTCTCAAGGTGATAAAGAGTATCTATTTAAAAAGAAGAAAAACGTATAGTTCATATTCGATTCAACGGTGAAAGACAATGTTTTCCCGTTAAGATTGGGAATGAAGCAAGTATGTCCACCCTCATCACTTCTATTTGACATAGTGCTGGGAGTCCTAGTCAGGGCAATAACACGGGAAAAAGAAATAAAAATCATGCAGATTGGAAACAGTGAAATAAAAGGTTCCTACTTGCAGATGACTGATTATTAAAAAATAATCCCAAGTAATCTCAGGGGAAAAAAACCCACAAAAAATCCTCCCCAAATCATTTAACTAATAAGTTATTTTAGTAAGGTTCCAGGAAAAAAGCAAAGTCACAGAATACAATCATATTTTTACATACTAGCAATAAATAATTGGAACCTGAAATTAAAAAGCACAGTACATTTACAATAGCTGAAAAATTAAGTACTTAGGTTTAGGTCAGAGAAAACATGTACTGGATCTGTAAGCTAAAAACTATAAAATGCCAATGGAAGAAATCAAAGATTTAACGACTGAGCCACCCAGGCACCCCTAAGAAATCCAAGATTTAAATAAATAGAAGTACTATATCCATATATTAAAAGACTCCACATAGTAAAGATGTCAATTTTCTTCAAATTGATCTGCAAGTTTAATAACTCTACTTTCAAAATCTCAACTGAATGTTTTATCAATATACACTAGGTGATCCTAAAATTTATATAGAAAAACAAAGGAACTAGAATAGCTAAAACAGTTATTAAAAAGGAGAATAGAGTTGGAGGAATTATACCACTTGATGGCAAGACTAAATGTGTAAGTACAATAATCAAGAGTGTAGTATTGACAGAGGGATAGACACAGAGATAAATTGAACAAAATACAGTCTGAAAATAGAACCATACCAATACAGCCAACTAATTCTGGATAACATAGCAAAAGCAATTCATTAGAGAAATGGTTGTTTATTCAACAAATGATGTTGGAACAATTAGACTACTATAGGATTTAAAAAAAAAAAAACTAAACCTAAACCTCATACCTTATATAAAAATTATTTAAAATGGATCATAGTTCTAAAAATAAAACTTTTAGAAAAAAAAAACACAGGAGAAAATCTTGCTGACCTAGAAGTCAATGAAGAGTTTTTAAACCTGTACCCCAAACCAGGATATATAAAAATAATAATGGATAGATTGAACTTGTTCAAAATTAAAAAGTTTGGTCTGGGAATGACATTGCTAAGAGAATAAGACAAGTCACAGTCTGGAAGAAAATATTTGCAAGTCATATATCCAACAAAGGACTTGTACAGGCAAAAACCTTTAAAGTCAACATTAAGCAAGAAACAGTCAAATTTTTAAAAAAGGCATAGAATTTGAATACACGCATCACCAGAGAGGATATAAGGATGGCAAATAAGCAGATTAAAAGATGTTCAGCATCCACTGGTGTTATATATAAGTAATGAATCACTAAATTCTACTCCTGAAACCAATATTACACTATATGTTAACTAACTGGAATTTAAATAAAAACTTGAAAAAAAAAGATGTTCAACATTATTACCCTTTGGGTAAATGTAAATTAGTAGGAATGTAAAATGTTCCAGGCTCTCTGGAAAATAATCCAGCAGTTTCCCATAAATTTAAACATGTACTTATCATATGATCCAGCAGTCCCCTCCTGAGTATTTACCCTGGGGAAATGAAAACTGTTGATAGTAGCTTTATTTGTAATAGGCAAAAAACTGGAAACAACCCAAATATTCTTCAACAGGTAAATGGGTAAACAGACTGTGATATACACCCGTACAATAGAATACAACCCAGCAATAAAAAGGAACAGGTTATTGATATGAATAACAACTTGGATGGATCTCAAAAGCATGTTGCTGAGTGAAAAATACCAATATCCAAAGTTTACTCTATGATTCCATTTATATAAAATTCTCAAAGTGATAAAATTATGTAATGGAGACAAAAATCAGTGGCTTACAGAGGTAAGGCTCCGAAGAGGGCATTATTATAAATAGGCATACCAAGGCATTTGTTTTGAGTGTTTGGAACAGTCTGTATAGTGATTGTATTGTGATCATGGTTAGAAAAATTGATACATGTGGCAAAATTTCATAAATTATACATACATCAAATGAAACAATACAAAGCAGTAATAACAAAATCACTGGTTGGATGTTAAAACTGTTTACATATAAATTAGATTTTAGATTAGTTAATATTATACTGATATCACTTCCCAGGTTTTGATGATTGTACTATCATTATGTAACTTGATATATTCAGAGGAATATGAGGTAAAGTACACAGGAACTCTGTATTATGTTTGTAATTCCTGTGCGAGTCTAAAATAATTTCAAAATAAAGGGCTTAAAGACTCCTAGTTTCAGCTCCAACATATAAAGAGCTTAGAAGTCATCACTTCTGTCTTATTTACAATAAGAAATAGCTGGAAAAATTGAAAATCAACAACGTTCCTTGGATCCAACAGGGAGTTAAGGTCACAGAGGTGACAGGACAGCCACATTCAGAAATATATAGTAATCTGCTTACCTAGAGCAGAAGCTGCTACAAGCTCTACAGATAGAACCAATTACTTCATTAGTAATGTTGACAAATAGCTGGAGGCTGAATGCCCACTAGTGTGAGACTACAAAACTCCCGGAGGCTGCAATTATAGAGGGGACTCCAAACTTGCAGGCTTTCCCTCCAGGCACCACACCAGATGTGCACAGTGAGGATCCCAGAAAATCCACTAGTGGCTCTGGCAGGGAGAAGGGAACAACAACCTTTGTGTCATCATCCCAGACCCTACATAACAAACACCTACTCTCCAGGGTAGTGCAGAAACCTTATCCTACTAGGGGAAAGACTTTCTACCCCACTCCATCTTCCTCCAGCCTTTCTGTCTCACCTAAGGAAAACAAAACAAAACATAATCAACAAGAGATAGGTCTCCAAAGGAATAGACTGGAAATGATGCAGCCAGGCAAGGAAGTAGGGGGCTCAGGTGTGTGGGCGGGGAGCTATATTACTGGAAGAGGGACAGAAATATTTGTGATGGCCACACATCCTTGAATCAGGCAAACTAAAATATTTAGATTTAATTAGAAGATTGTAGAACAATTCTCTTACTCGCCCCCTGCCACAGTCCCACCACAGTAACACACCTCCAATATAACAACAGAGGATTACTGCTGAAAGAGATGCAAAACACAGATGCTCCTTGAGGACCAATGCAAAGAGAAGCCCTAAAGCAAAGACAAGAGACAAAAATCAGACACTAGAGGAATCTGAAGCCTCTGGTACCTATAGCTACAATAAACGTTAAATACAGGCCAACTCCTAGCCATGTTGATATAAATACACTAAAAGCGTATTTCCTTCAGTACCCAATACTGCTACATATCTGTTTTTCAAAAAAAAAAATTACAAGATATGCCATAAAGCAAGAAAAATCATAGTCTGAAAAGATTATGAAAAGGTCTGAAAAAGACCATAAGAACCAGACAGGCATGATACAGATTTTGAAATTATTAGACAAAGAATTTAAATAAACATGATTACTGTTTTAAGGGTTCTAATTGGACAAACAGACATCATGCAAGACCAAATAGATAGTGTCATTAGAGAGATGGAATCTATAAGTAAGAATCAAAACTAAATACTAGAAATAAAAAAATATAGTAAGAGAAATGAAATGTCCCTTTAACAGGCTCATTAGGACATGTGACACAGTTACGGAAACAATCAGCAAACCTGAATATATGTGGAAAGCAACCTCCCAAAGTGAATCAAAAAGAGAAGGAAAGAAAAAAATTAACAAAATACCCAAGAATCATGGAACATTATTAAAAGGAGTAATATATAAATAATTGTTATGCCAAAAGGAGAAGAAAGAATGAGGGTAGAAAATATATTTGAAGCAATAAGCCAATGACTTTGTAACATTAGTGGCAGACGCCAAATCATAGATCCAGGCATCTCAGAGAACACCAAGATAAATACTAAAACAAACAAACGGGCGCCTGGGTGGCTCAGTTGTTAAGCGTCTGCCTTCAGCTCAGGTCATGATCCCAGCATTCTGGAATTGAGCCCGCATCAGGCTCCCTGCTCAGCGGGAAGCCTGCTTCTCCCTCTCTCACTTCCCCTGCTTGTGTTCCCTCTCTTGCTGCCTCTGAGTCAAATAAATAAATAAAATCTTAAAAACAAACAAACTACACCTAGGCATATCATATTTAGACTGCAGAAAACCAAAGACAAAAAGAAAATCTTGAAGAAAGCCAGAGGGGTGGAAAACACCTTCCAATAGAGGAAGAAAAATAAAAATTATAATAAACTTATCACCAGAAAACATGAAAGCAAGACAGGAGTGAAATGAAATCTTTAAAGTATTGAAAGAAGAATGCCAATCTAGAATTCTATATCCAACAAAATTTTCCTTCAAAGGTGAAGGAGAAATAAAAACTTTCTCAGACAAAAAAATGACTCAATTCATTGTCAATAGACCTGCTATACAAGATATGTTAAAATGAATTCATTATGCAGAAGGAAATTATAGGTCAGAAACTTGGATGCACATTTAAAAAGGAAACTCATCAGAGAAGGAATAAATGGAGGTGAAATAAAATCTTTAACTTCTCTCAGTCTTAATTTTTAAAAATTGCTTGTTTTAAGCAACAATAGTAATAATGGATTAGATGATTACAACACATGAATAAGTGAAATGAATGAGAGCAATGTCACAAAAGACAAGGAATTGGAAGTACTCTGTCATAAGGAATCTGCACTACGTGTGAAACAGTATAGTGCTTTCTGAAGGTGAACTTAGATTAATTTAAAATGTATATTAAAAACCCTAGGAAAATGTATATTAAAAACCCTAGGAAAAGGGAAAAACCCACTGAAAAGCCTAAAAAAAAGCATAGTGATATATCAAGAGAAGAAATAAAAGAGAGCCATATAAAATGATCAGTTAATACCAGAGAGCACAATAAAGGTGATATAAAAAAGAACAAATGCAACAGATGGAAAACAGTTACACAAATACTAGATTTTAGTACAGTTTTATCAATAATCGCTTTAAATGTGAATACCAGTTAAAGGGCAGAAGTTGTCAGAGTAGATTAAAAAAATTTTAAAAGACTCAACTACATGATGTCAATAGGAAACCTGTTTTGTGTATTGAGACTCTTGACAGTTTAAAAGTAAATACAAGAAGGATTTTAGGACAGTGAAACTCTTTTATATGATACTATAATGGCAGATACATGATATTATGCATCTGTCAAAATCTATAGGGTCCATACAATACAGAGAATGGATGTTAATATAAACTATGGACTTTAATTAATAAGAATGTATTAATATTTGTTCATTTATTATAAAAAATGTACCACGCTAATGCAAGATGTCAGTAATAGGGGAAACTGTGGGTATGTGTTGAGGTGGGAGTATATGGGAACTAGAACTTTATGCTCAATTTTTCTGTAAACCTAAAACTGCTCTAAAAAATAACGTCTATTAATTTTTTTAAAAAAGTGTTTAAAATCCACATATATGGTGGACATATAACCAGCTTAGTGTAAAGGAACTAAATCTGTATTGTAATGAACTAAAGCACTGTTGGATCCCCTGCTAATTCTTTAATTTGTCTTATTTTTAGCACATTGATTCCCACATTCTGTATATTGCCCACAACACAACTTAGCAGCTCTAACCTATCTTCCACACCCTCCTGTTCAACCTCCAGGAGTTACCTTAGAACATCCAAGATCAGACCAACAACCTGGTGATGATGGTGGTTGACATCTAATCAGTGTTCCGCAATGCTCTTTTTAAAGGAAGTATCTGATGGCCTCCTCACTTCAAGCAAGGGTCGGCTGCAGAAAATGAAAGAGTCTTTAGACTCTTAGATGATGTGATGGACTAACTTTTACCAACATTACCTCTTAACCGTCTGGTCGATATCCTTTATCCTTAGCTGACCACGTCTCAATGCTCAGGACCAAAGTGCAGGGAAGGACAGGACCAACCATGAAGCCTAGCAACCTAAGCACAAAACACATTAAACTTGTCCCTTTCACTAGTGCATGATGCAGACCAGTAGATGACACCTTCTCTTACTTTGAAATGGACCTGTTAGGAAATCTGAATTGAGGAAGCAGGTAGCTAGAAAATGTGACCTTAACTGTGCTCATTTCCAGATGAATAAAGAACTTTAAACTTTGTGCAATTAACAGATAAATTCTGTTGTTTACTTGGATGGTGAGAAAAGAATGCTAGACTTGTTAGAGCCTAGCCAGAGGTCACTAAAAGTTCAAATGCACGTGTAGCCATTGTAGCCATTGTGTTGCTACTGTTAATGTATGATTCTATTAAATAGAAATACATTCATGAGGGCTGCGTTATGAACTAGTGTCTGGTCTGATTTTGTCTGAGCAGGTCTCATCACTGGTTTCTCTCATGAGACATCTTGAATAACTTATTTTAGTTTCTTATATCTCATATAGGAATGTCACCTTTGAATTTAATAAAATTCATTTCAGAGTACATCAGTAAAGGATGGAGAGAGATCTACCATGGTAACACTATTCAAAAAATGCTTAAGTAGCTATACAAATTTCAGCCAAAGCAGATTTCAGAACAATGGATAGTATCAAGGATGAGGAGATACATTATGTAATGATAAAAGGATCAAATATCCGAGAAGGTATTACAATCCTAAACATGTATGCACCTAACAAAGGAGCATCACAATATATGAGGCAAATGCTGATTAAACTGAAAGGAGAAATGTGCAGTCACAGTTGGCAGACATCACTGTTTCTCTGGCAGTAATTGATAGATGAAGCAGTCAGAAAATCAGTAAAGGTATAGATGGCATGAGCAATACTAACAATCAACTCGACCTAATTGACATCATAAAGTACTTCATCCGACAACAGCAGAATACACATTTTTCTTTTTTTTTTTTAAGATTTTATTTATTTATTTGACAGAGGTAGAGACAGCCAGCGAGAAAGGGAACACAAGCAGGGGGAGTGGGAGAGGAAGAAGCAGGCTCATAACGGAGGAGCCTGATGTGGGGCTCGATCCCATAACGCCGGGATCACACCCTGAGCCGAAGGCAGGCGCTTAACCGCTGTGCCACCCAGGCGCTTAACCGCTGTGCCACCCAGGCGCCCCCCCCCAGAATACACATTTTTCTTAACCTCACATGTGACATTCACCAAGATAGACCACATTTTCATCCATATCTTCATCCATAAAACACTACTAAACAAACCTTAACAAATTTAAAAGAATATAAATCAAAGTATGTTCTCAGACGATGACAAAATTACATTAGAAATCAATAACAGAAAGATAGGTGGAAAGTTCCCAAATATTTGCAAATTTTAACAACGTACTTCTAGATAACCCATGAGTCAAAGAAATCTCAAAAGAAATTTAAAAATGTTTTGAAATAGATGGCAATACAAATTACCAAAATTTGTAGATTGCTACTAAATGAAAGCTTAGAGAGAACTGTAGAGGATTAAATGCATATATTAGAAAACTTCAAGATGCAAGATATTTGATCCTAAAATAAATAACTTAAATTTCCCCCTTAGGAAACTAGAGAAAGAAGAGAAAATTAAACCTAAAATGAGCAGAAGAAAAGGAATAATTTAAAAAGTAGACCATAAATAAATGATATTTAAAACAGGAAAACAACAGAGAAAATCAATGCAGTCCTCAATGACATCAGTAAAATTGGTAAGCCTCTAACCAGAATAACCAAGAAAGAAAAAAGAGAAAATATAAACTACCAATATCAGGAATGAAACAGGGGTCACTACTACTGATTCCAGAGATATCGGAAAGATAAAAATGGAATAGTATGAACAGCTCTTTTTTTAAAAGATTTTATTTATTTATTTGAAAGCAGGCGAGCGAGCGAGAGTGAGAGAGAGACTGGGGGGGGGGAGCAGAGGGAGGAGTAAACTCCCCCGCTGAGCGTGGAGCCCTATGCGGGCTGGATCCCAGGGCCCTGAGATGGTGACCTGAGCTGAAGTCAGATGCTTAACCAACAGTCACCCAGGCACCCCTGAACAACTCTATCTGTACAAATTTGAGATCAGATGAAATGGATCAATTCCTTGAATGTCACAAACTACCTAAACTCATTTAAGTTGAAACAGATAATGTGAAGAGCCTTGTATCTATTAAAGAAATTCGATTAATTTAGTTTAAAAACTTCAAAGGGAAAAAAAAGAATCTTTAGGCCCAAAATGTTTCATTGATGAGTTACATCAAACATTTAAGGGTAAAATAATACAAATAATCTGTAATCTTTTTCAGAAAATAGAAGAAGAGAGAAAGAAGCCTTCCCAATTCGTTTTATGAGGCTAACATCATTCTAAGCCCAAAGCCAGATAAATACATTACTAGAAAACTACAGACAAATATTTATCATGAACGTTGACAGGGAAAAATCCTCAACAGAATAATAGCAAATACAAGTTAGTAGTATGTAAAAAGAATAAATACATCATTACCAAAATTAAAGCCTAATTCAACATTTGTAAATCAATTAGTGTATTTCATCATATAAGAGACTGAATAAGAAAATAAATGTAATCATAGCAGTAGATGTAGAAAAATAATCTGAAAATTTTAATACCCATTTATGCTTAAAAAAAAACTTTAAAAACTAGGATTAGAAGGTAACTTCCTTAGATAAAGGGTATATAGAAAACCTATAGCTAACATTGTACCCAATGATCAGAGAATGGATTCTTTCACCCTAAGATGGGAAATGAAACAAGGATGTCTCCTCATTAATCCTATTTAGTATCATAATGCAAGTCATATTTAGTACAAGACAAGCATTAACAAATAAATAAAATAAAAATTTTAATTTTTGTGCAGGAAATGATTGTCTGTGTCAAAAATCTCAAAAAATCTACAAAGAAGACCTCCTGGAACTAATACCCGAGTGCGATTGCATTATTATATACCAGGAATAAACAATTGAAATTAGAAATTTTAAAAGGCAAAAACATTTACAGTTGCACAAAAAATGAAATGCTTAGATAATTCTAACAAAATATATACCAGATCCATTTGCAGAAAACTATAAAACACTTATCAAATAGGATCTAAATAAATGGAGAATATATTCCCTGTTCATGAATTGGTAGACTCATTATTATTAAGATGTCAGTTATTTCCAATTTGGTCTATAGATTTAATGCAATCCCAATCAAAATCTCAGCACCTTTTTTTTCTCAGCAACTTTTTGTAGATATCAACAAACTGACTTTAACATTTATATGGAGTGGCAAACGTCCTAGAATAGCCAACACAATATTGAAAAAGAAGCATGAAGTTTGAATATTCACACCACCCTATTTCAAGTCTCAATATAAAGGTATAGTAATCAAGACAACATAGTGTTGGTGAAAAAATAGACAAATAGATCATTGGAATGAAGAATTGAGAGCCTCAAAATAGACCCACACAAATAATAGTCAACTAACTTTTGACAAAGGTACAAAGGCAAATAAATGAAAAAGAATAAATTTTTTTTTCACCGAATAGTGCTAGAACAATTGGACATCTCTATGGGAAAAAAAAATGAATTTAGATACTAAGACACAAACCTCACACTTAACACAAAAGGTAACTCCAAATAGATTATAGATCTAAATGTAAAATGCAAAACTATGCAACTTCTAGGTGAAAACACATGCAACTTTCTAGATGAAAATCTGTGACTTTGGGTGTAATAATGAGTTTTAGATGCAGCGCCAAAATCACAATCAATAAAAGAAAATGATAGACTGGACTTTACTAGAAAGTTTTGTTCTGTGAAAAACACTCTTAAGAGAATGAGAAAACAAGCTGTGAAGATTTGTATATCACATATCTAATAAATGACTTGTTTACAGAGAACTCTTAAACTCAACAATAATAAGACAAGCAACCCCTAGTGGTTTGAATGGTGTTTCTTTTTTTTTTTTTTTTAGATTTTTTATATGTATATTATGTTTGAACTTGGAGTCATACAATTCAGTAAGCAGTTAGAAAATTAGCTTACTTTCAAAAACACGGAATCAAATTTTTCTTTGCCCTTAGGTTCTTTCAGTTGATTTATACAGTTTTCTGCATATAGGTCTAAAAAGTACAGTATAGTTATTTGGCCATTACCTATGCTGTGTTACATTTTCAATATGCAAATCAACCTTCTGATTATATGACAGGTCTGAAGAAATACTGTCTTCTGATTTGATGCCAGTGTATAATCAAGTTCCTTGTAATTTAACTGGTATTTATGTTACAGGCAGAATGTTAAATCAGGAATTGTAAACAATTCCTAGGCAATGTGTATAATGTTTGTAAGTCATTCCTAGAAATTGTTCACAATGCCTGTAACATATATGCAACTAGCAACATGCCTGAAATATATAAGAAAACTTCAAGATGCAAACTGGCCATCCCTGTGGCATCCCTGGATTATAACACATTTGCTTTAATACTTCTACTTATTTTTATGTTTATATATTTAGATATTAATAATAAGTCTAGTAATAATAGAGTTTATTTTCATAGCTCTCATGGGTTCTGGATTTTTACTAGTTATTGGGTGTTACAAGGCTTTGAACATGTTCATTTTAAGAGGCACTAGGAATAAAAGAAACCAATAAATAAGAATAAAGGAAATATTGTTTGCCAGATACTCTAAGGCCTCATCCAAATATTCTTATTCCTGTTCACAAGCTATAGCCCAAGCTCCCTTGCCTTTTTTCCCAGCTCATTAGACTCTATCTCATCCAAATATTCGTATTCCTGTTCACAAACTATAGCCCAAGCTCCCTTGCCTTTTTTCCCAGCTCATTAGACTCTATCCCAGTGATGGGTATTAAGGAGGGCACGTATTGCAATGAGCACTGGGTGTTATATGCAAATAATGAATCATGGAACAAGAACTGCTTCTTGTATTTGGAAATCATTTATATCTTATAACTTTTTTTCTCAGTATGAGAAAAATCCAGGGTGCTGTGGTGAGGCTTTCCAATTTGATTAGAATAAGTATCTTAGAGCCTTACTTGTAAGAACGATGAATTCCACATAAACAAGGTAGATGGAATATAATTTAAGTTTGTCTTAATGACTCAAGGTTGCCATTAAAAGCATGAATTGTTGTACTATGCTTTGTTACTCTCGGGTGAAATTAAGGTGTGTAGGTAAATTAGCCCCCAAGCTAACTGATTCCAGATTACTAGTCTTAAAAAATTCTCTCCACTTTTCTCTCCTCCTCACTGTAAGCTACCCCTTCTTGTGGCATGTCTGACTCTAGATGAATGGCTGCTTTCTGCTCCACAAAAGATTAACTAGTTATCTCATTAACTAATTGAGCTAAAAATTAATGAATAAAAATAGTTCAATATCCCTTATGGATCTGCAAGCCTTAAATGAACCTAAACTCCTTTCTAAGCTATGTTCTTACCCTATACCACCTTTTAAAATAGCAAGTTCCATGTGCTTATCACCCTTTCTATTTTCTTAATTTACTTGAAATTTTGGTATGCAAGAATATAGGCAGCCCAGTGAAGGATTCTAGAATTTGGTAAACAAATCCAAGTTCACATAATCCACATCCTTACAGACTTCAGTGAATGGTGTTTCTAAAAAGATATGTCCGTTTCCTAGTCTCTGGAACCTGTGAATGTGATATTATTTGGAAAAAGTCTATGCAAATGTAATTAAGTTAAGGATCTCAGTATGTCATCATCCTGCATTTATCTTTCTCAGAGAGAACAGAGACAAAACCATTCAGATCGGAAGGCCACATGAAGACAGGTGTGGGGCAGAAGCTATACATTTGCAAGCCAAGGAACACCGCAAGAATTGCTGGATAGCTACTGGGAGGTAGGAGAAAGACATGGAATGTATTCTCCCTCAGAGCCTCTAGAAGGAACCAACCCTTCTGACAGCTTGATTTCAGACTCTGGCCTCCATAACTGTGAGGAAATAAATGTCTTTTCTCACAAGCCACCCAGCTTGTGTTTATTACAGTTGCCCTAGGAAAATAATACACAACCCTATTTCTAAAGTGGGGAAAAGATCTGAACAAAAATTTATCAAGGAAGATATAGAGATGGCAAACAAGGCATATGAAAGGATGCACAACATAATTTGGCATTAAGGAAATGCAAGGTAAAATAGCTATTAGTTACAGGTACGCACCTATTAGAAAGGCTCAAATATCAATTACTAGCAAGAATACAATTGGATCTCTCACATATTGATGTTGAAAATGGAAAATGGTGCAGTCATTTTGGAAACAGTTTAGCAGTTTTTTATAAAGATAAACATAGTCTTGGGGCTCCTGGGTGGCATAGTCAGTTAAGCATCAGACTCTTGGTTTCCGCTCATGTCGTGATCTCGAGGTCCTGAAATCCAGCATCAGGTTCGGCTCTTGCGCTTAGTGTGGACTCTGCTTGAGATTATCTCTCCCTCTCCCTCTGCCCCTCCTGCTCATGTGCACATGCACTCTCTCTCTATCTCTAAAATAAATAAACAAATGTTTTTTTTTAAAAAAAGGTAAGCCTAGTTTTATTACGTGATCCAGAAATTGCCCTCCTAGATGTTTCTCCAACTGATTTAAAAACATCTCAAGACAAATAACTGCACATAAATGCTTACAGCAGCATTATTCGTAATCACCAAAAACCAAGCTGTCTTTGATAGGTGGGTGAATAAATAATCTGTGACACATACATATACTGGAATACTATTCAGCAATAAAAAGTAATAAATTATCAATTAATGAGATAACATGAATGAATCTTAAATGCATGTTGCTAAGCAAAAGAAGCCAGTCCACAAATGTTTGATTCCATTTATATGACATTATGTAAAAGATACAGCTAAAGAGACAAAAAACAGATCAGTAGTTTCTAGGGTTTTCTTTGTAGAGGGGAGGGAGCGGTTGAAAAATTGAAACACACGGGATTTTTTAGGATGGTGAAACTATCCTGTATGATATTCTAATGATGGATGTATGCACTTTTCAAATCTCATAGAATGTTAGAGCACAAAGAGTGAACCTTAATGTATACAAATAAAACTCAGTTCAGAGATCTAGGTACCCCAGGATGGAATGCAGACTATGACCAAATAATTCTAGTGTTATTACAAATATGTGAAGTAATATAAATGAAGAGGATGGGGGAAGAGAGGTGCTGATGTAAGTAACTTTGAAAGTGAGTGGATGATGTGTGACTAGAGAAAAAGGAACTGTATATAGATACAGTATTCCAGTTAGTAAAGTTGTTTCTCAGAAGGGTATGGGTTAATAATCAGAAATCAATAAACCTGTATACTAGGATTGAATAAATAAATATATGAATGGTGGATAGTTGGAGCCAATTTTCTCACAGAGGTAGGCAAATGGGAAGCCTAGAATGAATCATGTGATCCTAGATTAGAATTTGGAGACATCAGTATGACTCATGTTTAGCTTAGTATAGGTACAGATGGACAAATATAGAAATAATTATAAATATATGTGCATAGATGGGCTAGTATACAGACATTTTCCAAGCTCTGTCTTCTGAGAAGAAACAATAAAATTCCATTAGTTATGGAATAATTTGAGCAGGAAAATAAATAACCTAATACTGGCATATGACCTAAGTATAAAATAAATATCCATGAATCCATGCTGCTATAAATAAGTGACTGAAGGAATAAATAAATCTGGGATAATAGACAAATTGTATGTGTAAAATAATTCCAAATAATTTAGGTAGCTTATCTACCCTCAAGGAGCTAGAGCACAATTCCCCACTGCTTACGTGAAGGCTGAGCACCAAGACTTTTTTTTCCAAAGAGTACTGTATTGAAAGGAGGAGGAAAGAGTAATTTCACAATAGAGAAACTTGACAAATACAACCTGGGTAGCTGATCAAGGTGATATCATCAGTTCAGTCATGTTTATGGTATGTGCCTTTGATAGAATGTAATGAAAATAGTACCTTAGTCCTGAGTCCTTCCTTCCAAGAAGCTATAGTGCCAGTCAATCTTAAGAAAAACATCAAACACATCCCAGTTGAGGGACAGTGCAAAATACCTTCCCAAAACTGTCAAGGTCATAAAAAATAAGGAAAGTGACAATCTGTCACTGCCTAAAGTAGCCTAGGAGAAATGATGACTAAATACAATGTGATATCATGGATGGGATCTTGGGCCAGAAAAAGGACATTAGGGAAAAAATAAAGGAAATCTGAATGAAGTATGGACTTTAGTTAATAAGAATGTATAAATATTGGTTCATTAGTTGTGACAAATGTATCATATTAATGTTAGATATTAACAATAGGGGAGAGTGAGTGCTAGGCATAAAGGAACTCTGCACTATCTTTGCAACTTTTCTATAAATTTAAAACTATTTTAACTTATAAGTTTATTTAAAAATAAATGATTTTAAACAAACACGAATATGACAGCTTGTGGTACACTTACCTAGTGTCCACCAATGTCCAGTTCTCACATTCAGCCACCCTTCCTGGAGCCTACCAGTACTGACAGCAGGGGTGGGGCTCTATGGAGATCCCTCTGTTCTACTGTGGGTGGTTTCTTTAGACTTCACTCAGGGTTCTTGTGTTTACTTCTGTTAGGGCCTGGGCCTCTTCCCTCTGCTGGCCTGAGGTCAATACCCCGGTCTAAAACTCTCATCAGCTAGAAATCCACAAGGAGAATTTAGAGGTGCTAAATCAGGTGGTCCCAGGCTGGGTCTACCAGGGCTGAAAGCAGAGTTGGTACTCTGTGGGATACCCTTCAAATCTGGGGTGGGTGGTCCCCTCAAACATCACTCAGGGTCTTTACCTTATCTCCTGGCAGGGCCTGGGCTCCTCCTCCATCTGCTGACCTGACTCCTCTGCACTCATAACAGAGCCTTCACTATGCTGAGACACCAGAGGCAGAGGTAAAGGGAAACCAATTCCTGAGACCCCTGCATAGGGCCTGCCAGGGCTGACAGCAGGGGTGGGGCTCTAAGCTGGTCCCTCTGTTTTACAGAAGAAAATATCCTCAGTCCTCACTCAGATTTCTAAACTTGACTGCTAGACAGACCTGGGACTCCCTTTTCTGCTGAACCAAGTTGGCTAGCCTTAGATCAAAGCCAAATCCCCACCCCACCCCCTATATTTCTACCCCAACCCCAGTCTCAGGAGAGTGCAGTGAAGCAGTGCCTGTGCTTAACAGCTATAACCATTGTTCACAAGGCAGACAGCAGGGGCAAGGCTCTGTGTGGGGCAGTCTGTTCTCTGGTGGGCATTTCCTCCAGACTTTGCTCCTGCTTTTCACCTTTACTTCTGTTCAGGCCTGGGATCCTTCTCTCTGCTGGCCTGAGACTGACACTTTGCTCCAATAACATTACCTTTTATTGAAAGGTAATAATATTTACTACAGATCATGTGAAAATGTTGAGACTAGCTGATACAGAATTTTATTTTTTTAACTCAGGCCAGAGTTATTACAATAATAAAGAGCTTTAAACACTACATATCACCATCGACTCCAGTCAATTTAACAAGGAACTGCACTATTTGCAATGATTTTCTCCATCCCTTCTATAAAACATTTACACACCTGGGTTCATCCCTGTACCCCCAGAAAGTATATGGTGGCAACATATACCAGCAAACAGAGCCATAGCACATTCTTGCTATGCAAGAAAGAAAGGGGGCCAATCTAAGTTGGCTTAGTATCTAGATCATTTTTTAATGATCTAGCCTCAGCTTCAGTGCTGGAAGGGTGCTGTATGTAGGAGAAGAAATAGCCTTCTCCATCAGGCATTAAGACAACTCTTAGTCCTGCTATACTGGAAAGGATGCACAGAACCATGAAAGTAGTGAAGAGATATAGGCTTCCCAGAATTCATTAATATTATCACTGGGTGATGCATGGGAGCTAGCTATATTCTGCCTGATAGTGGGCAGGAGGGATTCTAAGGCAAGGAGGGGTATCAGGTATGCCTCTGATTCTTCCATCCAAAAGGTCTGCCCACTCAGATTGCTGTGCAACTGTAGGCTGCTAATATTGATTCATTCATAGGTATTCCAAGCCTTTTGCTGGAAGTTGTCCAGGACCCTCCAAGATTCCACATGCTTTCTCCTTCTGGTCCCCTTTCCATTATATGCTGAGCTGTAAATTCACACCCCGGACTGCCAGCCTGCCCTGGGCTATCTGGGTTTTGTTTAGTATGTGGTCTGTCTCATGGGATCTAGAAATTTCTTTACCATTCAGACCTCCTGATACTCCTCACTAGCTGACAGCATCCTGTCTAGACTATTTTCTGAAATCTAGTCATTCTGATCAAATCCATCCTTCTTATAGTAAATGGAAAAAATCTTATTGACAGAATTTTAAAACACTTACCCACAGATATCCCAGTACTCAAGATACCTTGCAAAAAATTGTGCTTACTATGGATGGGGAATTAATAAAAATTATTTTTTTGAAATACATAATTAGAAAACATGGAAATTCCAAATAAAATAACAGTGAGGATATATTTTGACACAAAAGATTGATCAGCATTTAAAATTGATTAGAATGCCCGTGAGAGTTTAGGATATTTACGTACATTAATATGTGAGAATATAAATTGGTACAGCATTTTTGAAACAGAATATTAGCAATACTCATAAAATTTTGCAGTCATCACACTACTTCCACTTTAACCCAATGTTCACTTCTTTGTTTTTCCTATAAGAAAACATCCACATTTGCCCAATAATTTATATTTAATAATGTTGATATCAGTTTTATTAGTTATAGCAACAAATGGAAAACAACTTATGTGTCCATCAGGAGGAGACTGATTAAATTAATTATGGCACATCTGCACATTAGAATTTTTGGGGCTACTTAAGAGTCAGGTGGATCTGAAAGATCCTGCATTCATTTTATTGGGGACAAGGGCAAGAGGCAAAACAATATGTACACCATTGCCCAAGTACATTAAAAAATCCTCCAATTGTACTTTTCTAGTACATCTATATAAGAAAAAGCCCAGACTATATTTTAAAATAATATATACAACATTTTAAAATTGTGGTTACTTCTGAGGAGTGCTGAATTTTGGAAGATGAAGTAAGGAATGGGCTTTCTGATTTATCCATATTTTTAGAATTTTTTAGCATCAAGAATTTGTGCACTATTTTGTAATTAGTATATTTAAGAAAGGCCAACAATAGAAACAGTAGCTGCCTGTTATTCAGATGAAGTTAACCGCTAATGAATGTAATGGAGGAAGCTTGAAATCTGAATGACTTAACACTACAAAAGCTTACTTCTCAAGCACAGAAGGCCTGATGAGTTGGCAGGATCTTCCCTGTCTGGTGACCCAGGGATAGAGTCTGCTTACACAGTATGAATCAACATCTCAACACAGGATCTCCTTGATTGTGCTGTATGGGACAGAAAGCATAGAAGGGGTGTACTGACTCTCAAATGCCTTGGTCTGCAGATGACAGCCGTTGTTTCTGTTCATATTTCAGTGGCAAGGGTAGTCACAAAACCTTTTCTAATACAAGTGCATTTGACAATATAGTATATCCCATGAACCCAGGAAGGAGAGCAAGGCATGATGTGGAAGAGCGCTTACAGTCTCTCTATAAACAGTTACAGAGTAGGTCATCAGTAGAGTACAACACTCAGAATCTGTATGACAAAAGCCCTCTTCATTCTTGGAGAAGTTTCTGAGAAGGCCAAAATTGCCTTGCAACACTCCAGATCTTTCAAAGTACCTACTACGTGACAGGTGTTCAAATACAGGATCACACCATTATTCTAAAGGACGCTGGGAAACCTGAGCAGGGAGGCATCATCCTTCTTCACTCTATAACACCTTCCTGCCCTGACCTTTTCAGTAACCTCTACGGTCCCAATACACTGAGAAGTTTCTTCTTCCTTTTGCTGCATGGTCAAGATCACACAACTTTTGAGTTTCTGCTACATGCCACTTGATGAACATGACTAAATACTTGTACAGGTGTCTTTGGGCATGCTGAAAACCAGGATTTTCCCCTGCAGCAGATACAGACAAGCATCAGGAAAATGATGGCCAGTTAGTTTTTCTTTTCTTTTTAAGATTTTATTTATTCATTTGACAGAGAGAGGGAACACAAGCAGGGGGAGTGGGAGAGGAAGAAGCAGGCCCCCAGCGGAGCATGGAGCCCCATGCGGGGCTTGATCCTAGGACCCTGGGATCACGCCCTAAGCCAAAGGCAGACGCTTAATGACTGAGCCACCCAGGTGCCCCTAGGTTTTCTTTTCTTACCAAAGCAGGCATGTCTGCGGGGGAGGCATTTTCCACCTTGGTGGTAGACTGAATAATTGTTCCACGAAGATACCCATACCCTTATCCCTGAAACCTGTGAGTTTGTTGTTACACTTTGCAGATGTAGTGAGGTTATGAAAACGACTTTAAAATAAGGAGATTAACACTGCATTATCAGAGTGGGCCCAATCTAATGATATGAGCCCTTATAAACAGAGAACTTTCTCTGGCTGGATACAGAAGAGAAATGCAGCAGAGTGGGAGGGGGCAGTTAGAGAGATTTCAAAGGCGAGAAGGATGCAGTGTTTTATTGCTGACTCAAAGTAGATGGGCTCAGGACTGGAGAGAGGCCTAGAGAAACTCTGTCAGCTCCAGCGGACAGTCAGCAAAAAAACAGGGCCTCAGTATCATTACCACAAAGAACTGGACCTGCCAACAGCCTGAATGATCTTGGAAGGAGATTCTTCCCAGAACTCATGATGAGAGGCCTGTCAGCTAAAAGCTTGATTCAGGGCTGCAAAAATCCAAGTACAGAATCTAGCAAAGCCATCCCAGCCTTCACAACTACAGAAATGTAGGTAATACCTACTGAGATAATAAACATGTGCTGTTGTAAACCAGTAAATTTGTGGTAATTTGTTACAGCAGCCATAGAAAACTACTATAACTTCCTGAAAAACTACAGGGTCTTTTAGACTCCATCGTCTGCCAATGGTTGTTACACAGTGATTTCCCCAGTCCCTCCTCATCTACCATGTAGGAGGGAGGCTTTGGTTTTTGACCACTCAGTTAAGCTCACTCATCTGTGTGTGGATTCAGTGGCCAGTCTCAAATAATTCATCAGCTTTAATTCTCCTTTATAATTTTATCTTCTTCCTACCACCTCCTCTCTAACTTCATGAATATGTTTTTGTTCCAGGACATTATAGCCATTATATTCCGTGTCATATTAGAGTCTACCTATCAGCAGATTTGGTTAAAAAAAAAAAAAAACACCAGACTTCTATGAATGTAGTGTAGGTATCCAGGGTAGGAGGTGGGGGTAAGGAGGTGTCTAAACTTCACTGTCAGAATTACAGGGAAGGGCAGTTGCTGTCAGAGGAGGGCCAGGGGGAGGGATGGGAGCTGCAGGGAATTGGAAAATGCTCTAAGTCAGGGTACGGCAAGGGACAGTGGCTGTCTGTTCCACCAGGAGCAGGTGCTGCCTGCAGAAGAGGACAGAGAGGAGAGCTAGTCTGAAGGTCAGATTCCAGTTTGGTCATGAGCGCCACTGGGGAAGTCCCAGGGGAGGGAGCTGTGATGCAAGAAAGTCCCAGGACTGGACACAAGTGCTGAGAAGAGGGCACAGCCAGCTTTCAAGGAACCTTGGGGTGAGGGGCAGGAGGATCCTAGGAAAATGTACCCCATGAACAATCCCTGACTTGTGCTTGATTTTCATTTTCACCTTCCTTCTTTAGACCTGCTCTTAGTACTTTGGCCACAAGGTCCTTCTTTCATTGTCTGAGAGCCATCATGGAATAGTGAGAAGAGAAAGTAATTAAGAGACAGAAGGTTGGCCTCACGCTGTGAAGAGTGGAACAGTGTGGGCTCCAGAGGAATTCAGACCAGGGCTTTATTCTCAGGCCTGTCTTTTCTGAAATTTGTGAAGTCATGAAAATTTCAGAGATACGTGTGCCTCAGGTTTCTCATCTGAAAAACGGGCTTGATGTAGTCAGCTTGCTGTCTGGCTCAATGATACCTTGTGAAGTCAAACTGTTGGAATGTAAAGTAATTTATGTAAGGTACCTGGAATGGCTTTTTTGGATCTTTGGTAATTACCAGTTATTATTATTAAAATTCTGACATCAAATGCTACCAACCTCCTATCTTGGAATTTTAAAATATATTTTTATCCTGGAGATGTCAGAGAATAGTAATACATAGCTCTAGTATATAGCACACCAAATCAGCCAAAATATTTATTACCAAGTAAAAGTAAGTTACCTGCTAAGGAACATTTTGAGGATTTTTATTGTGAGTTGGGAAAGTCTTCCCCAGTTGGATGCTTAGAACATTCATAGAAAATCTGTCAAGGACTGCCTGGTTCACTCCCATCAAAACATCTATCTCTTGCTTTGAGTTTGCCAATTTATACTCAAGATAACTTAATTTAAATACCCTATTAACAGAGTGAGCTCTGTCTTTGACAGTGCAAGTCAAAGATTGCCAGCAAAGTGGCTTCTGAGCATCATAGGTTAAGGCATTATTAATTACCCTTATTTCTCAGAGTCTCCCTGGAGACAATGTACATAAAATACCTAGTTTGTGCACTGTGTTCACCTATACTAAGACAAGAGCCCAGGGCACCTTTCATTTCTGCCCCATTTCTGGTTAATTCATGGCCTTAAAAAGTAATTGCTAGAAAGAGTTTTCCATTCCAGTCCTTATTTTTTTAAAAGATTTTATTTATTTGAGAGAGCACGGGTGGAGGGTGGAGGAGCAGAGGGAAAGGGAGGAGCAGAGGGAAAGGGAGAAGCAGGCTCCCCGCTGATCAGGGAACCCGATGTTTTGCTTGATTCCAGGACCCTGGGATCATGACCTGAGCTGCGAAGGCAGACGCTTAACTGACTGAGCCACCCAGGCACCCCCATTCCAAGCTTTAGTCTCTTAACTCTGGACACAGCTTTTGAGGGTCTGGCCCCTGCCCACCACTCCCACAGCCTCATCTGATCCACCACCCAGCTTCAGGTAAAACTGACTCACACCAAAGGACTTGCAGTTTCCCAAAGCCCCAGACCCACTGGCCTCAGAGTGCTTACACTTGACTTCTCACATCTGGATCCTCCCATGTCCTCTCCTTTTCACTTGTCCTTAGGTCTTAGGGTATATCCCATCCTCTTTCTTACTTGACAGCTGTTTCTACATTCTATGGGCACGGTGGGTGGGTCTTGTTTATCCTGACACTCCCAGTACTAGCAGGAAGCCTCCCAAAGAGCAGATGCTGAAGGAATGTCTGAGAAATAAATGAGACAGTGTGCAAGAGGTCTAATTTATTATGCTATAATTCTACATTCTTAAATAATCTATATGTATAAGTATACAGGCAATATCATTTAGTTTTAAACAAACTAAAAGTGAAAAGAAAATGAAGTATTTGGCCATCTTTTACTTTTTTCTCTATTTCTTGACCCCAAGTATTTTACTGCTGAATTCTTTTACATTTCCAAGGAAATGCCTAATCAACTGACATGTTATCATGTTCCAAATCAGTAAATAAGATGAGGAATTTCCCAATTTGGTTTACAAACTAACAATCGTTTACTCTTAAATCTCATATTACAGCACAAATTTGAAAATGTCATTCATAAACTTGGATTTTTGAAGCTGATAAACCTTCTATCAAAAGGAAAAACAATTAAAAATGAACATGTAGAATGGGAACATAAACATGTTATACACTCTGTTGTCTCTACCCCACCCTGATCTTCCACTAATGAGATCATGGATTTTTTTTTTTTTAACAACAAAATGAAGAATCTGCCTCATCCTTTACTAGGGGTGGGAGGAGCTGCTAGCCATGGCCCTGGAATGTGCACTGGCCATGGCCCTGGCACGTGCACTGGCTTTGGCAGCAATAAGAGCCCTGGCTGCAGCTCTGGCTTGGGCTCGCTCTTCCTCATCCCTCAAGGCCTCTTCATAATAGAATGGGAAAGCAGTGGGGACAGTATCATGGATCTTGGCTAAAAACTCAAGAACTCTCATCTTGCTGGTCTCAGCATGGGCTCTGGGACCCCACAGGAATTCATAGCGTGGAGGATCACTGTTGACCACCTGCCTATACTCCAGGTAATTTTCTTTCACCAAATCTCTGGTGATGAGCTTCCTGGGCTCTCCATAGATGAAGTGCTTCCTCCCAGGATATAACCCCATCATATTCAGCACTTCCCAGACTTGCTCCTCAGTGGCACAGTTGCCCTTTGTGAAGATCACACCCAGAACAGTCATCAGCAGACCGGTCTCAGGCACACTACTATCATTACTCAGCTTCCCATCATAGTTTGGTTCCAGTTTGTTGACGAGCACATAGATGTGCCTATTGGGATCCACTTCCTTCATGTCGAGGCCAAAGACCAGCTCCAAGTGCTCAGAGGCTTTCCTGAGGATCACATGGAAGTAATTCCTGTAGATCTGAATTACATTCCTCAGCATACCTGCCTTGGTAATGGGCTCTTTCGTTTGGTATTTGTACAGCAGGTAGTACACCAATATAAACACCTTCTCCCCTAGAGGGCTTCTATGGAAGGACTCAGTGGCTGTTGGGTTCTGGGAGGATCTTGGCCTTTCCTGTACTTCGTTGGTGCCTTCATTTGATCTCATGTATGACACAGCTGCAGCAGTAGTGGCGGTGAATGTGGCTGTCCGAGGACCCTGGGGATTGCAAATGATTCAGCAGGTGAGCTCTAAGGGAATGTCTTCGAAATGAGGAGAGGAAGAGGAGTGCAATTGAGCAGTGGCTTGAACACTTACCAGATCCTGTGACCCTGCTTGGGCCTGGCGACGTTTCTCACGGGCCCGGAGCTTACTCTTCTGACCCCGAGGCATGATGACTCTGTTCAGGTGCAACAGAGATGTGAACAGGTGAACCCGTGACCTGGAGGAAAGAGGATAAGATGGTGTGTGCCTGTTCACAGGGGGATACTGCCTTGGCTTTATTGATGGCTACCTCTGTAGGTTTTCTTGTGTGCTCTGCTCAAGGAATCCACAATTTTCATGTTTTCTTCTCAGCCTGTTTCCTGAGACCCTTGTGAAAGTAGCTAGAGTTCACCTTATACTGCTACCTGCCAGATCTGCCTGGGGCTTTCTGGGGTGACAGCAAACCTAGAATATCTAGGCTCTATGGAGGCCCCTCTGTTTGGGGTGGGTATGTTTCTCTCACTTCACTTTCAGAGCTATTGTCTTGGCTTCTGGCAGCTTCTGGGATCCCTTTACTGATTTCATGCTGACCTCATTTCAATACTTCATCTCCCTTTGATTCCAGAGGAGAAATTGAGGGAGACTTCAACTGACCATATTTTTCCAAGGATGACAGTAAGGGAAGAGCTCAGAAGGCCTCTCTCCATCCTGGGGCAATTAGGATCCTCACCCCTCACTCAGGGTCCTCACCTCGTCTTCTGGTGGGGCTTGGTACTCTTCCCTCTCCTGGTGTGAGACTTATCTTTTTAAGACAAACCCCTTATATTTTAAAAAATTACTGAGGAGGTCATTAGGGAGCCCTTAGCCTGACATATCTACCCAATACCCTCAGGGCTTACAGCATGGTTGACACTCTGGGCAGGCCTGCTTTGATATGAAGTTAATGGTTTTCTCAGAACTTTAATCAAGGTCTTTCTTATTACTCTTGTTAGAACTCCTCTTTCTGCTGGTCTGAGGCTGATGCTCCAGTCCAATGCCCTCACCTCTCTAAGTTCTCACAAGGAGAATTCAATGGATGCTTCATCAGGCAGTTCCTGCCCAGGGCCTGTCAGAAATCTGTGGGACCCCTTACCTTTTGGGGTAGTGGTCCGCTCAAACTTCACTCACGATTTTTACACTACCTCCTGGCAGGACCTAGAAGTGGTTCCTCTGTTAACCTAAAGCAGTCCCTCTGACACGAAGCTACTCACGTTTTTGAAATGCCAGATTTTGAAATTCAGTATGTTTTACATCCAACCACTCTCACCTTGGCCCTCCCTGGGCTGAAAGCAGTGTCAGGACTCTGTGAAAACCCATCTTTTTGAGGGTGGGAAGTCACTGGGACCTCACTCAGGGTCCTCACCTTTACTTACGTTAGGACCTCGGACTCTTCTACCCATTGACCTGAGGCCAGAAACCCCGGCCCAATGCCATCTCCTCTTTGAATCCACAAAGTAAGAATTTAGAGGGTACTATATCAGATGTTCCTTGCCCCAAGCCCACTGTTGCTGATGGCAGTGCCCGACTCTGTGCAGCCCACTTTCACTGGATAGTGGGTATCTTCATACCTCCCAAACGTCCTTATCTTACCTCCTAACAGAGCCTGGGTCTTCTCCCTCTAACTCACACTATCCCCTTCTCACCAATTCTTTCACTTCCCGGAGACACCAGAGGCAGAATTCTAGGTGTATTATATCCAGCCAGTCCCATCAAGGGTCTCCCAGGCCTGATAGCAGGGGCCCGGCTTCTGAGTAGCCTTTCTCATCTGTTGTAGATGGTTCCCTCAGATCTTAGGGTCCTCAACTTAACTGCTGGAAGGGCCAATGCCAACCCCCGGTTTGATACCATCTACTCCCTGCCCACAAAGAGGGAATTTAAGGGCACTATATCAGGTAATCCCTGTCCAGGGCCTACCAGGATTCTGTCAGCCCCCTTCCCTTCTGGGGGGGGGGTGTTTGTGTGTGTGCGTGCGCACGCACACGCGCCTTGCCCAGGCACAGCGTGGGGGACGGGGAGGTGTACCCTCAAGCCTCATTCAGGGTCTTTACCCTAATTCCAGACAGGGCCTGGAACTCTTCCCGAGAGTTCTCCTGCTTGCCTGACACCACCGGCCGGAACTATGCTTTCATTTCTCTGAGAAGTCAGAGACGGAAGTTGGGGGAATCCACTTCCGGTCATTCTCATACGGGGCTGAGGGAAGGGGTGTGGCTCTTGGAGGGGTGGGGCGGAGTCTGTTTTGTGGGTGTGGAGGACTCTGGCAAAATTCACATAGAGGTCTTTCATTGACTCCTGGGAAGTCTGGGACTCGGACATCTCCTGATTTCAGTCAGCCAGACTTAAGCCAAGACTTTGTCCTCAAGCATCCCACCCTCCACATCTCCATTCCCAGTTGCCAGAGGGTGAAGTGAAGGAGCCCCTGGACCTAACAGCTTGGAAGTGCTGATAGCAGGGAAGGGTCTGTGTAGGTCCATTCTGTTATGGGTGGATTGGTTCCTGAAGAACTCCCTTAGGGTCTTCATTTTTACTTCTTAGAGTCTGGGACCCTTCCCTCTACTGGCCTGAGGATGATGATATAAAATTTTCTGTAGATTGTGTGATAATTTTGGGAATGGTTAGCCGAGCGTCCTGTTTTTAATCTTTTTTATTAAGTATTTTTAAAATTTCAATTCAATTGAATCGGGGTTGTGGCAATAATGAGTTTTGGACTTCACATATACCCATCATTCCCAGCTTAACAAGGAAGTATACCATCTCCAGTACCTTTCCATCCACCCTGTAAACGTTCGCATTGTGAGCCCACCCCCTACTCCAGTCAATATCTGGTAGCAACATAGACCACCAAACACAGCCAGAGTACATCTGCCCTCTGGTGTGCAAAGAAGTCAGGAACCATGGGAGGTAATCAGAGCTGGGGATAACACCTGGGTTGCTTTTCAAGGCATGTCTACACTGAGCCCTTTATTCTCAGGGCCACTGGGGTAATTAGCCTCAACGAATTCCCCCTCCAATTTCCCCTCCTTGCAGCTGCACAACGCTGGCCAGCACTCATTGGTAATGTTTGCCCTATTTTAAACATTCTGAATCACCAACCGAGCCCACCTGCTTGCATAGCTTCAATCTCCGTGGTGGGAGGGCCAAGTACAATAGGGGAAGAAATAGCCTTCTCCATCAGGCATCAAGAACACTCGTAGCTTTGGTCACTGGCAAGGATGCATGGAACGATTAGAGTCGTGAAGAGTTGTAGCTCTCCCAGATTCAATCAATAACATTACTTGGTGGGTGACACAGGAGAGCCAGCTATACTCTGTCTGATAGTGGTCAGGGGGCATTTTTGGCTGGGGATGGGGGCCTGGGAGCGGGTATCAGGCATGCCTTTAGTCCTTTTATCCAGCAGATCTACCCACTCATATCACTCTACGACTTTGGGCTGGCAGTGATGATTCAGAGATTTCCTAGCCCATCCATGTAAGCTGTCTGGTACCCTCCACCAGATTCTCCACATTCTCTCCTTCTGGCACATTTTCTGTGTTTTGCTGAAGCCTGCATTCAGGACTCTGACTGCCAGCTGCCCTGGGCTCTCTGGACTTGTTTTAGTATGTGATCTGCCTCGCGAATCCTGGAAATTGCTCGACTTCCTCCATCCCTGGTCGTCCTGATTTTCCTTCACTCACTGATGCTTTCCTGTCCAAGCCCATTTCCTGGCACCTGGTCATTCTGATAAATCCTAGCTTCTCAAAGTAAAGGGGAAAGTCTTATGGACATAGAATTTTAAACTACGCACCCAAAACAATCCTAGTACTTAAGATATCACTGCAGAAATCTTGCTTTATATGAGTGAATGATTAAGTTAATTTTCTGCTTAATCTGTTTAGAAAATAGGGAAATACAAATTAAACTAGCAGAGAGATAATATATTTTCGATCAAAAGTTTGACCAAAATTTAAAAGATTGATAAAATAAAATGCCATTGAGAGCTTAATTTATTCACATATATAAATACATGAAATGATAATTTGGTATAACATTATTAGAACAGAATATCATCAATATTCATAAAAATTCACTGTCTTCAGATTCTTTCCACTTTAATTGCATTTGTCTACATCTCTCCATAATAAAACATCCACATTTGCTCAAGAAATGATGTTCAGTGATGTTGCTATCAGTTCTCTTAATCATAACAACACATGAGAGACACCTTGTGTGTCCATCAAGAGGAGAATGTTTAATTATGGTACATATGCACTATAGAATTCTAGAATTAACAGAGTGAGGTAGATCTGTTTGTCCTTTCTTGGAAAAATCTTGCATTTATTTTATTCAGGGACAAGGGCAAGAGGCAAAATGATATGTACGCAGTTACACATGTATTGTTAAAACTCACAGTGTATTTTTCTAACACATGTATGTAAGACTAGGCCTGTAATCAGCCTTAAAATACTACATACAAGATTTTTAATGGAGTTACCTCTAGGAAGGGATAAAATTTGAAGGAACATAGTAAGGAAGAAGAATTATAATCTATCCCTATTGTTAGAATTTTTTGGCAACAAGAATATGTGCCCTATATCTTTTGTAATTAATATATTTTAATAAGAGAACAGAAATAGTATCTGTATAGTTTTCAGGTAAAGTATATGAGATGTAATGGGAAAAATCTGATTGTGAATGGCTTAATGTAACAAAATTTTATTTTTTATGTGCATAAAATCTGATGGGTATTGGCAAGGTGTCTCCATTGTCAGGTGACCCTGGGATCCAGGGTGCTTCCATTGTAAGCTTCCACATCTCAACACAGGCTCTCCATGTTTGCTGTTCAATGAAACAAAAAGCATGGAGGTGGCACACTAGTTCTCAAATACCTTTGTCTGAAGGTGAGAGACATGCTTCTGCTCATACTTAAGTATCAAGGATAGTCACATGACCCTCCATAACCACTGGCAGGTAGCCTCTGTATGAACCAAAGATAGAGAGCAAGATATGACCTGTTTGAGCATCTGTAGACCTTCCCATTAATGGTTAAATAATAGGTACTCAGAAAAGAGCAACTATTAATAATTTGTTATGACTTTAGCCCTCTTTGTTCCTGGAGAATTTCCCAAGATCAAATTTCCTTGCAATTCAACAACTTTTTCTAGTGCCCCTATGTGACTAGTGTTTTCAAATACAGGATCACACCAGTTTTCTAAAGGACATTGAAAATCTCAGCAGGGGGGTGTCACCCTTTTTCACTCTATAGCACCTTTCTTCACTGACCTTTCCAATAACCTCTACAATCTCAGTACACTGAGAATTTTCTGCTTCCTTTTGCTGCATGAAAAACCTATAACTTGTGAGTCTCTGCTATCCACCACCTGAAGAACATGGCTGAAGACTTGTTCAGGTATCTTTAAGCACGCTAAAAAACTAGGATTTTCCTCTGGTGCAGATAGAGACAAGAGTCAGGTGTATGCTGGTGAATTTTTTTCTTTCCTTATCAAAGCTGGCATGTCTGCCAGGGAGACATTTTCTGCCTTGGTGGTGGACTGAACACTTGTTCCACAAAGATGCCCATACCCTTATCTCTAAAACTTGCCAATATGTTATGTTACGTGGTCAAAGGCACTTTGCATATGTAATTAAAATTTTGGAATGGACCTTAAAATAGGGTCCATTATACTGTATTATCTGAGTGGGCCCAGTCTAATGACATGAGCCCTTATAAGCAGAGGACTTTGTTTGGCTGGAGGGAGAAGAAAGATGCAGCAGAGTGGGGGTAGGAGAGTTTCCACAGGAGACAGTCAACATACTATTTCTGAAGTAGGGGCCCATATGCAAAAAGTGGAGAGAGACCTTGAGGAGTTATGGCAGCTCCAGCTAATGCTTAGCAAGGAAACACGGCTTCAGTCTTATAATCACAAAGCACTGAATTCCTCATAGAACTGGATTCTGAGAGTAACCTGTGTATGTGTGGAATGAGATTCTTCTCAGTATCTCTCAACAAGAACCCAGACTGACAGCTTGATTTGGGCTTTGTGTAACCCAGAACAAAGAAAACTGCACACCCAACCCATATATATTACCTACACAAATGTGAAATAATAAATGTGTTGTTGTAAGTACCTTGATTTATGGCAATTTGTCTGTCAGCAATAGAAAATTACTACATCCTCCTGGAAGGATACCTGAGATTTTAGGAATCCAGCCTCTGTAATGGTTGCTATATAGTGATTTCTTCTGGTTTTCCTCATCTACACTTAGGAGGAAGGTTTTGGTTCTTGACCACTTAGTTAAGCTCACTTATCAGTATATGGGTTCAGTGGCCAGTCTCAAATAATTGATCAGATTAAATTCCTTTTTCTTAAGAATTTCATCTGCTTTCTAAAACCTCTTCCCTAACTTCAGGGTTATCTTACAAGAATGAATAGATCCTGTGCCAAATCAGACTGCTCACAAGCTGACTTGGAAAAAACTTCGAGTGAGAGAGAAGCACCCAGAGCAGATGAGCAGTCTAAACTTTACTGCCAAAGTAAACAACCATGTGGATGGGACTGTTCTTATTTCATAGGGGTTCCATGGTCAGGGATGGGGCAGACAGCGGACATCTTCAAGGGTTTGAAACACTCTAAGTTAGGGGAAAGGCAGGTGATTCTGGGCTTTCTGTTTCATTGGTAACAGAGTGAGGCCTGATGAAAGAAAGCTGGATGGCTGGTCGGGATCCAGATTTTGACGTGAGGGCACCCTGGGAAGACCCAGGGCAAGAGTGATGTAATTCAGGAAGTGCTAGAACTGGTCCCAAGTGCTGGGACCTGGGTGGAGTCAGCTCTCAAAGAACTCTGGTGGTAGAAGCAGGAGGAGCCTAGGTAAATTAAGCCCACAGACTATCCTGAAATTGTTTTTAATTCTCATTTTTTTTTATTTATTACACCTGGGCTTAATACATTGGCAAGAGGGTCCTTCATCTCAATTGCTTGAGATACATTGTGGAGTAGTGAGAATAGAAATGAATTAAGAGACAAAACATTTGCTTTATTCAAGAAGATGTGAAAAAGTGAGGGACCCTAAATGAATTCAGACCAGAAGTCCAGTCCCACTTCTGAAATTTACGAGCCAGATGAAGTCAGGAAAATTTCAAAGCTCTATAAGGCTTTTTTATGAAATGAGCTAGAGAGGCCCTGCTCTGTGGGACTCCTGGCATGTATATAATGTATGAAAACACTTAGCATGTATTGAGTCTTTAATAATTTTCAGTTATTACTATTACTGTTTTGACCCCAGACTCTACTAAAATCTGCTCTGTGATTTTTTTTTATTCAAGAGGTATCAGAGAACATGCAGCACTCTATGAGACAGCACAACAAATCAGCCAACATGATGCATGGCAAGTAAAGCTAAATTACTTACTCTGCAAGTTTTCAGGATATGTTACTTTTTGCATGTTGGGGGGAGTATTCCCCAGTTAGGTGGAACTTAGGGGTCCTTTGTGTCAAGAACCACCTCCCTCCAACTGTCCTTCCATCCAAACCACCTCTATTTTCCTTTATTACAATTCCATTAAAAATCTAGCCTTCACTTGGAGTTTGCCAAATTACACACAACTTAGTAAATAAACTTTAATGTAGTGGGCTGTGTCTCTTCCAGGCCAGAGCAAAGATTGCTAGCACAGTGGCTTCTGAGCATACCCATGTTGTGTATGACTCCCATTTCTCAGAAACTCCCCGTCCATGGTGTGCATAAAACACAGTGTGCTGTGCTTAACTGCACTGGGAAAAGAACAGTGGGAAAGGATGCAGGACCCCTTCCATTCTTGTCCAAGTTGGAGATTTCTCTCTGGTTAATTCATGATCTTAAAGTAATTGCTAGAAACAGTTTTCCACTCCAGGCTGCAGCCTCTTAACTGTGGACACAGCTTCTGAGGGTCTGGCCCCTGCCCACCACTCCCACAGCCTCATCTGATCCACCACCCAGCTTCAGGTAAAACTGACTCACACCAAAGGACTTGCATTTTCCCAAAGCCCCAGACCCACTGGCCTCAGAGTGCTTACACTTGACTTCTCACATCTGGATCCTCCCATGTCCTCTCCTTCTTTTCACTTGTCCTTAGGTCTTAGGGTATATCCCATCCTCTTTCTTACTTGACAGCTGTTTCTACATTCTATGGGCACGGTGGGTGGGTCTTGTTTATCCTGACACTCCCAGTACTAGCAGGAAGCCTCCCAAAGAGCAGATGCTGAAGGAATGTCTGAGAAATAAATGAGACAGTGTTCAAGAGGTCTAATTTATTATGCTATAATTAATTCTACATTCTTGAATAAACTAAGCACATCTAAGCATATATCTCTTAATTTTACAGAACAGACCAAATAGTGATAAAGGAATGCAAAAATATCTCTTTTACTTTTTTCTCTATTTCTTGATCCCAGCGTTTTACTGCTGAGTTCTTTCACATTTCCAACGAAGTACTTAATCCACTACTATGTTATCTTATTCCAAATAACTCAATAAAATGGAAAATTTCCCATTCTATAAAATAGTAAAACTCTTACTCTTAAAACTCATAAACATCAATAAATGTGTGATTTACATCATTCACAAACTCAGATTCTGAAGCTAGTTAAACCTTCTATTAAAAGGAACAACACTGGAGCACCTGGGTGGCTCATTCGGTTAAGTGTCCAACTCTTGATTTTGGCTCAGGCATGATCTCAGTGTTGTGAGATCGAGCCCTGTGTCAGGCTTTGTGCTGGGCGTGGAGCCTACTTAAGATTCTCTCTTAAGTACATGTTATGTACTCTCTTGTCTCCAGCCCCACCCTGACCTTTCACTAATGAGAACACAAGCTGTTCTCTTCAAACACATAGTAATAACCTTCCTCAAACTTCACTTGGGGGCGGAGAAGCTGCTGGCCATGGCCCTGGAGCGTGCACTAGCCATAGCAGCAGTACAAGCCTTGGCTACAACTCTGGCTTGGGCTCGCTCTTTCTCATCTCTCAAAGCCTCTTCATACCAGGCTGGGAAGGCACTGGGGACCGTATCATGGATCTTGGCCACAAACTCTAGGACTTTCATCTTGCTGGTCTCAGCATGGGCTCTGGGACCCCACAGGAACTCATAGCATGGAGGATCACTGTTGGCCACCTGCCGGTACTCCAGGTACTCTTCTTTCACCCAATCTTTAGTGATGAGCTTTCTGGGCTCCCCATAGATGAAGTTCTTCATTCCGTCATATAACCCCATCATATTCAGCACTTCCCAGACTTGCTCCTCCGTGGCACAGTTGCCCTTTGTGAAGATCACACCCAGGACAGTCATCAACAGGCCAGTCTTGGGCACACCTCCATTATCATTTACTCTCCCATCATAGCTGGATTCCAATTTGTTGACAAGAACGTAGGTGTTCCTGTTGGGATCCACTTCCTTCACATCAAGGCCAAAAACCAGCTCCAAGTGCTCAGAAGCTTTCCGGAGGATCTCGTGGAAGTGATTCTTGTAAATCTGGATTACATTTCTCAGCATATCTGCCTTGGTAATGGGCTCTTTCATTTGATACTTGTACAGCAGGTAGTATACCAACATAGCAACCTTCTTGTCTAGAGGGCCTCTGTGCCAGTGCTCAGTGGTATTCCTGGCTTGTGAGGCATTTGGCTTTTCCTCCACTTGATTATTGGCACCTTCATTAAAACTTGTGTTTGAAGCAGCTGCAGCAGTAGTGCTGGTGGAGTGGACTCTCCCAGTAACTTGAGGTTTGCTGGGTGTTCCAGTGGCAGGTGAGCTCTGGGGAGCATCTTTGAAATGAGGAGACAGAGAAGAGGGGGACTCTTCTTCCTCTGGTACAGTAGCCTGAGCAGCCACCAGATGCCCTGGCTCTTCTCGAGCCTGGCGGCGTTTTTCACGGGCACGAAGCTTACTCTTCTGGCCCCGAGGCATGATGATTCTGGTCAGGGACAGCAAGCACAACTGTGGAAAAGGCAACAGATGATTCAGTGACGTGGAGGAAAGAGGATGAAATGGGGTGATATCCTCTGGCAGGGAGATACCATTTGGGGCTTTATCAACAGCCATCTCTCCAGGTTTCCTTTAGGGCACTGCTCTAGGATTCCACAAGGCTCCCTTTCTTGGATTCGCCTTTACCCTGAGGACTCTGAAAGTAACCAGAGTTCACCTTGGGCTGAAGCTTCCCACCCCTACCTGAGTCCTACTGGAGCTGATACAGGGTTTGGCAGACCCAGGCTCTATGGTGCCTCCCCTGTTGTGGAGTAGGGGGTGTTTCCGTTCACATTCAGCACCATTACCTTGACTTCTTGCAGGACCTAAGGTCCTCTGCTTAACTGATTTGATGCTGAACCCTCATTTCAAAGCCCTCACCTTCATGACATCCTGGAGGAGGAACTGAAGGAGAACCACATCTGAGCACATCTGCCCAGGGGTGCCCTGAGATGAAAGCAATGGCAAAGCTATGTGGGACCTTCCCCATCCTGGGATAATTATTTTTGTATTCAATTTTGTATTCAAGTATTTTTGTATTCTTATCCTCTGGCTATGCATTCTGACATATATAAGTAAGGGTTCTCACTCCTTACTTAGAGTCCTCACCTTGACCTCTTGCAGGACCTAGGACTCCTCTCTTGGCTGATCTTAGACCTATACCCTCATAGCAAGAATCTCACATTTTTTTAAAGGTTTGAGGAAGAGTTTAGGGAGGACTCAGTTTAACATATCTTCCCCAGGGCCCCCTTTGAGGGACGATATCACATGGAGGGTTCTGTGAAACAGCCTCTATTCTGTGATGTGTGGTCTGCTCAGTGCCCAGGTTCCTTACCTCCTCCCCTTGACTGCCAGGTATCCCCCCTTCTGCAGACCTGAGGGTTGTAACAATCACACCAAGGGTCTCATCCACCTGATATACTAGAATATGCTGTGGAGTCGGTGGGGGGGGGGGGTATGGAAGGAGACTCAGAATGCAGATCTCCCCAGGGTTTTCCAGGGCTGAACACAGAGGAGGGCCCTAACTCTGTATCCTCCCTGCCTCTGTTCTCCCTTTGACCTCTAGAACAGCCTGAGTCATCTTCTAATAGGGCTCATCACCCTGGGACCACTGAGGATAAAGTCAGAGACATCTTTGCCTCACAACCCTGCTGAGGATCCACCAGGGCTTATAGCAGGGGAGGTACTCTTTGGGGCCCCTTTTGTCATGAGGGAGGAATTCCCCTCAGTCCTTAAGGTTCTGAAATTCACTCAAAGGCACCCCTAGGACTCCCTCTGCTAACCTGAATAGTATAGGCTTAGACCAGGGCTCGCATGCACCCCTCTTCCCCCAGCTAACCAAAAGGTGAAGCAAGGGGGCACCTGGGCCTTACGGCCGTATCAAGAGCTTCCAGGGACTGCAGAAGGGGTGGAGCTCTTTAGGGCCCCCACTGTTCTAATGAGGTGGTTTCTCCTAGAACATAAATAGGGGTGTTCGTCAACACCCGGCAGAGCCTGAGACTCCTTCCTCTGATAGCCTGAAGCAGAAAACCCCAGTCAAATATCCTCACCCCTTGGGGTCTCCCATGGCTGACAGCAGGGGCCCGGCTCTGTGGGAACATCTCTGTTACGGGGGAGGGAAAGTTCGACTGAATTCACACAAGATCCTTCATTGACTCCTCCGATATCAACACCCTGGGTCCAATGCTATTGTTTCTCCGAGTTCTCAGAACAAGAATTCAGAAAGCATTACATCGAGTGATCACTGCCTGAAACCTTCTAGGGCCGACAGCAAGGGCAGGGCCGTGAGGTCTTAGGTCTTTCGAGACAGGGGGATTCCCTCAAACCTTACTCAATATCCTTATTTTACCTGGGGCTGAGCTTGGATTCCTCCCTCGTCTGCTTCGATGCCGTCCTTCTCGCAACAAAAGCTCACCTCCCACGGACTCCAGAAACGGAAGTCAGTTTGGGTATATCCGGCTACTCCTGGGGCCCCCCGAGATGGGGCGATAAGAAGCGTGACTCTGTGGTGCCCCCTCTGTTATAGTGTGAGTAGTACCGAAGTTCTCGCGAAGTAGGTCCTCATTTTGGCTCCTGGTTCATTGATTAAAGGCTCCTTGGGAAATATCACCTCTTTTTCTTAAGCTCCGGACAGTTTGTCAGCTTAAACCCTTGCAGACTGTGGGTCCGCGTTCCAGCCGGGGTTTGAGATCGAGAAACTGCCGCACAAGGTAGGGGGGGCTAGAACAGGTTCTGAGATGTCAGAGAAAATGCATAGTGATGATAGGATCTCTTCACTAGTCAAACGGACTTTTGGAAACTTTTCTGTTCGAAAAGATCTTGCTGCAGGAAAGAGGCAGATCTGCGTAACTTTGTGAGACCCAGGTGTTTTGATCTTATGTAACATTGAACAGTGTAGTGAAATTCATTTTAATTTTGATTCTCATTTGTAATACATATATACATATTCTAATAATTACTGCTTTATACGACAAGGCTCTTGATATTACTATAGTTATCTATACACCAGTTTTCTGAAGTTGCTTATTTACTTAAATAATCCGTAGCCTTTTCCTTTGGATTTTCAAAATGATGATCGTGTTTGCAACCAATAATTTCTGTTTCTTTTTACTATTCCTAACTTTTATTTATTTTTGTATTCTTATCCTCTGGCTGTGCATTCTGATCCAGTTTTGAACAGTTAGAGTTGGTAACATATTGCTGTGTCTTGCTCCTTACATTAATGGGAATGCTGCTAACATTTCACATTTAAGTTTGTTTGCTATAGATTTTAGGAAACGGAAGTTCCCTTCTAATGTTACTTAGCTAAATGGTATTATCCTGCATTCACACTGAATTTTTTTTCAAAAGTTTTTTTCTTTACTTCAGTATATGATCAAATGCCTTTTAAATCTTATCTGTTAATGTAGTATTTTAGGCAGTTTTTTCTAATGTTAAATTGTTATATTTCTTGGATTCAGCCTCTTTTTTCTGCTTAATTCACTGCTATATTGAAACTTCTGTGAATTTATTTAGGATCTTTTCTTGTATGTGGGTGAGCTTGGCCTTAAGTGTTCTGTTTTCAAAGTGTCTTCAGCTGGTTTTCTTATAAAGGATACCTAGACTAGGAAAGTAAACTGAAAAATTGCCCATATTTTTGTATACTTTGGATGAGTTTACATGAGATGGTGGTTAATTTTTTGCCTATTATTTGGTAGAACTGGTCCCTGGCTGCCTGGTCCTGAAGCTTGAAGGTGACTGAAACTTTGAGGGTAGTTTCAGTTTATATTTCTCAGTAAGAGTATTCTATTTCCACTAAAACCTACTGGGTGATTAATATTATTTTCTAAATCATAGTCTATTATCACTTAGGGTTTTAAATTTAATGGCTACGTATATATTATATTTATTGTAGAAAATTTCAAACATATACAACAGTAGAGAGAATAGTATAATAAAACCAGTATACTTGACATCAGAATCAGCAATCATCAACACATGGCCTGCCTGGTTACATTTCTACCCATATCTACCCCCATCTCTGCCACTGAAATAATGAGAAATAAATCCTAGATATCATGCCATTTCATCTTTAAATATTTAAGTATCTATTTCTAAAAGGTATCCTTTATGAAACATAAATGTTCAATTACACATATCCTACCTTAAAAAATTAATATCAAATGTCCAGTTATTTTTTACATTTGCCTGACATTTTAAAAATGTTTTTTCTTGAATCAGTGTCAAATAAAGTCCATTCATTGTCATTGATCTTTATTCCCATTAATTTATAGGTCCTACACCCCCCACATACATATATTACCTATTTTCCTTGTCATTTTTTTGTTGAAAAAAAAAATTGTGTTTTGTCCAGTTTCATATGGCATGGGTTTTGCTGATTGCAAAACTGGTGTCCTTCTCCCTCTGTATTTCTTTAAATCAGTAGAAGTTTCATCAGATTAAGGTATAATTTTTTTACTCTCTCTTTTTTGTTTGGAAAGACTTCCTATAGGTGATACTGTGAATTTCTATCGTAAGGAACCTAGTGTCTGTCTTCCTTTGTGCTCATGTTTGCAGTCTTTGAAGATTAGCATATTTATCCATTAATTAAGGGTTACACAATGTTAATTTTATATTTCTATTGTTTTTTTCTGAGTTTATTAGACGAAATATGTTTTATGCAAAAACCTATCCTTGTTCGCCATTTGGTAATGATATTTATAGTGTTCTCTTATAATTTTTGAATTCCTTCTGCACCTATATTTTGTACAATATTACTTAATATCATTTACTTCTGTTTCTTTTGTTAATTGATGATGCTTATAAAACTGTCAGTTATATCAGTCTTTTCAAAGTACAGGCTTTTGTTAGTTGGCTCCATTGTCTTCTAATTCATCGTTTCTGTGCTTCATTATTTTTTACATTCTATTTCCTTGGGTTCAATATGGTATTCTTTCTCTAGTTTCTTGAAATTTTTGCATGTTGTAAATATTTCCATTTTTTGTCCATTGGGATTTTAATTTCAACAACTATATTTTTATTTCTAGTTATTGTTTTAGTTCTTTTCAAATTAGCCTACTCTTTTTTCCTTCTAATTTCTTGTTGTTATGGTCTCCATGCTTTCTTTTCTCATTAATGGACTTTATTTTTTAATTGAGATATAATAATTGACATATAACAATATTAGTTTTAGGTGTACAACATAATGATTCGATAGTGTATATATTGTGAAATGATCACCACAGTAAGTCTAGTTAACATCCATCACTACACATAGTTACAATTTTTTTTCTTGTGATGAGAACTTTTAAGATCTATCCCCTTAGCAACTTTCAAATATACAATACGGTATTATTAACTATAGTCACCATGCTGTACATTACATCCCAAAGACTTATTTATTTTATAACTGGGAATTTGTACCTTTTGACCACCTTCACCCATTTTACCCAACCCCTAACCCCTGTTTTCTTGCAACCAGTAATCTCTATGAACTCTTTTTTTTTTTTTTTTAGATTCCTCATATAAATCAGACCATATAGTATTTGTCTTTCTCTGACTTATTTAGTGTAATGTCCCTCAAGGTCCATCTATGTTGTTGCAAATGGCAAGATTTTATTCTTTTTATGTCTGAATAATATTCCACTGTGGATATATGTATGTATATTTGTGTGGGGGGGGGTATGTGTATCACATCTTTCCCCCTTCATCCATTGATGGATACTTAGATTGTGTCCATATGTTAGCTATTGTAAATAATGCTGCAGTTCTATAGGGCATATATCTTTTTGAGTTAGTGTTTTTGTTTTCTTCCAATAAATACCCAGAAGTGAAATTGCTGGGCCATATTGTAGTTCTGTTTTGAATTTTTTCAGTAACCTCCATACTGTTTTCCATAGTGGTTGTACTGTTTTATTAATAAATGTACTTAAGACTATAAATATCTTTGTGAGTACCACTTGGGCTGTTTTCCACAAGTAACTCTATGGAGTTTTATGTGTAGAATTTTTTTACAAACTGAATATGTCTCTGTATTCCTTATCTTCTTAGAATTTTTTGAATACATAGACAGAAATACTAGTGAGTGCAGAAAATTATTTTTGAGAAGGATGTGAAGAAGAGAGAACCAGAATTATATAGAGGAAGTGTCAGTTTCCCTGGGGTGTTTTGCTTTGTTTTGTTTTGGTTATATGTAATCTAAGAGACTTGAGCACATTTAATTGCTTGTGACTGAGTTGAGTTTTTCCTAGGAATGAAAAGAAAGATTCACAGTTAGAAAGTCAAACAATATAATTAGCTAAGTGCAACTGTCAGAGATTATTCAGGAAAACAGAAATTACTCTAATTCTATAACTCAGACAGAATTTAATGCACAATATTGGTTATTCAAGTGATGGAGAGGCCAAACGAGGTAGTCAGGCAAACCAATACTTAGCAACTTGAAAGTCAGTCCCATTTCTAGTGTAGAGGGAGAAATTGAAGAAGGAGATAGTGTTACAGAAGACTGGGAATTGGCATCAACAGAATATAAAACCATCGTTAACCAGTGTGATGGGAGCTAGAACTAGAGCCATGGAGAAGATATAACCACTGAAGGAGAAGCCACCTGATGCAGAGGGGGAAGGCTGTTCCTGTCCTCCTGGGCTATAATCTGCTGGTGTCCTTGTTGCCTGAACCACGAGAGCAGCCAAATATTGGAGAACCTAGGAATTGGAACCTGCAGGGGTTATCCTGAACACTAGAGAGTAGAGCAAGGAAAGAGAACAAATTATTTAAGGGCAAATAACTACAGTACAGGCATACCACATTGACAAATTAAATGAGAAAAATATCTAAGTTGTTAAATATCTGCTCTGTAAAAATCAGGATTAATCTGTGATAAGAAGAGATGTTATCAAACTAAATAATGGCTAGCCACCATAAAACAAACAAACAAACAAACAAACCCTCTATCAAGCATCATACTTAGTGGAGAAAGAATGGAAATTGGGAATTAGATAAGAATAGCTACTATAACCATTATTATTCCACATTGTAATATAGGTACCTGCCAGCACGTGAAAGGAAAAAAATGAAATAAGAGTTAGAGACTGGAAAATAAGATGCTTTAGTTGTCACTTCTCCTAAAATGATCTGTAGGTTTAGTAAAATTCCCACCAAAATCCCAACAGGACTTTTCTTAAAAGAAATTTATACATTGTAAAATTTTTATGGAAATATGATGGGCCAGTAATGGCTGAAATGACTTTGAAAAAGAAAGGGAAATTTGGAGGACTAACACTACCTGCTTTCAACGTGATAAAGGACTTGTCTGCAGCATTTATAAGGAACTTTTCAAACTAAATAATAAGAAAACAACACAGTATAAAAAGCCAAAAGGTTTAGCAGACGTTTCACTAAAAGACAGTTATGAGTAAGAAAGAAGCACATGAAAAAATCCTAAACAGCATTAATCATTAGGGCAATAGAAATTAAAATCCCAAAGAGATACCATTACACACATACTGAGTACTGCGAAGGGTTTGAAGGAACTCTTAAACATTGTTGGTGGGGATGTAAATTGGTACATCCAATTTGGAAAACTCTTACTTCCTAGAGTTGTTGAGATTTTGCAATGAGATATACGTAAAGCCTCTACCACAGTTTAGCAGTTTCTTAAAAAGTGAACTATACACCTGCAATATGACCAAGCTATTATACTACCAGGCATTTACCTAAGAGAAATGAAAGCTTATACCCATGCAAAGATGTATATATGAAACTTCATAACATTTTTTTTAAGGATTTTATTTATTTTATGGGGCGCCTGGGTGGCTCAGTCGTTAAGCGTCTGCCTTTGGCTCAGGGCCTGATCCCGGCATTCTGGGATCGAGCCCTGCATCAGTCTCCTTGGTTGGGAGCCTGCTTCTTCCTCTCCCACTACCCCTGCTTGTGTTCCCTCTCTCACTGGCTGTCTCTCTGTCTAATAAATAAATAAAATCTTTTAAAAATTTTTTTATAAAAGGATTTTATTTATTTTAGAGAGAGAGAGTGCACACACTTGGGGGGAGGGGCAGAGGGAAAAGGAGAGAGAGAATCTCAAGCCGACTCTGCGCCGAGGATGTAGCCTAACTTGGGGACTGGGTCTCACAACCTTGAGATCATGACCCGAGCCCAAACCAAGAATTGGACGCTTAACCCACTGAGCCACCCAGGTGCCCTGAACATTCATAGCATCTTGATTTGTAATGGTGAAAAACTGAGAATACCTAAAAATATCCACCATCAGATGAACAGATAAACAAACTGTAGTATATACATACAATAGAATATTATTCAGCAGTAAAAGGAATTAACTATTGATACATGCTGTAGCATGCATGAATCTCTAAATAATTACTTTGAATGAAATAAGCCAGGCTAAATAGCACATACTGTATAATTCCATTTATATAAGAGTATAGGAAATGAAAATGATTGTATACTGATATAAAGAATATTGTTCATTGGTTGCTTATAGACTGGGAAGAATGCCAAGGAGGTTACAAAGGAGCATGAGGAATCTTTTGGAGGTGACGGATATATTCCTTATGTTGATTGCAGTGGTGGTTACATGAATGTATACATATGCCAAAACTTAACAAATTGTGTGCTTTAAATATATGCAGTTTATTGTATGTCAGTTACACCTTAATAAAGCTGTTAAAAACTCTAGAACAAGCCGATCTAATTTATAGTTGACATCAGAACTGTGGGAGAGGAGTGATGTAAAGTTTAGTCTATTGGAACTGGCTAGAAAGGGCATGAATGATCTTTATGAGGTGGTGGAATAATAACGTATCTTGATAGGGAATGGTTTACATGTGTGTATGCATTTGTACACCTAGGTTTTATGAATATGTTCTATGAATATTATATAATAATAAGAAGAATACATATATTCAGAATAGAACAAAATGAACTTTAAGGAAACTTGAATATCCAGTTTTTATTGGTAATGCTTAATTATCCACTTTATTTAATCTATTGATAAAACATAAGTTAAATAATACTTAGTCCTTCTGAACTTTGTATACACCAAATATTTCAGTAGTTTTACATGTATCTTCACTTTTCAGCATGGCTGCAATGGTATTATATATATATTCCTCAACTGATCTTTTTATCTCTTGGACATTTTAGGGCTCACCTTACTCCTTTATCTAGAATCAATTTCTAGTATTTGTTGGTCATAATTAACCCAATCCCAAATACCGCAGTAAGAAAAAGAACAAGCTAACAGTGCTTTGTAATTAAGGCTAAATACGTTTTGGATGAGGATGTTTTGAAGCCTAAACTCTTAAAAAAATTTAAGTAGTTAACCATGTACAATGTTGCTAAGAAACAATCATTATCATCATAACGGAAGCACATGACTGTATAATTACCATAAAAGTATAGGAAAATACAATAAATTATTTTAAACAAAAGAGAATAATGATGGGGCACCTGGGTGGCTCAATCGTTAAGCATCTGCCTTCAGCTCAGGGCGTGATCCTGGCGTTCTGGGATCGAGCCCCACGTCAGGCTCCTCCGCTGGGAGCCTGCTTCTTCCTTTCCCACTCCCCCTGCTTGTGTTCCCTCTCTCGCTGGCTGTCTCTCTCTCTCTGTCGAATGAATAAATAAAATCTTAAAAAAAAGAGAGAGAATAATGAACTAACTTATAACAAACACGTTTATGTCACCTAAAGGCAAAGCTGCAAAGAAAAGAGTAAGATGTGGTGTGTGAAAAATTTGTATATTGCCTAGACCCTGTTTAGAAGAACAAACTTTTTTACTGTTTGTCTCACAGGTAGCTGGTACTTTGTTCAAAATAGGCTACTTCTTTTTGAGATTTGTCACCACATTGATAACTGTGCTTTACTTATGCATTTGATATGGCCATTCTCATGCAGATCATATTTTGATATTCATATTTACTTTTGTAAACCATAAACCAGCTTTTAAGATCCAATTTATTATTTTGGCGTGTAATTATGCAACAGGTATCCTTACCCCTTTTCTACTACTTCTGTCCTTCCTAACTCCATATCTAATCGGTGACCCATCACCTTATGGTCACTACTTTATTGACAATAACTCATGTGCTAATATTCACCACATCCTTAATCTCTGCCCCTTTCTTTAAGCTTTAACTAATTACTGACTCTGTTTCCATTATCTGTTTATGGGGATTAGGCTTGAGGATGAGTTGAAATTTTTGGAAATATTGAATGAGTTTTAAAGAACAAGTAAATACTTCCATCATCATGTAACTGAGATATAGCAACCATCAACATTTTTCTTTTAATTTTTTACTTATCTATATTTTTTAACATCCTGCTTAGCAATTAGGGACAAATGGTAACATTGCCTTTTTGGAGCTTCTAGGTCTCAAATCAGGAATAATACAGAGAAAGCACAGACTTCAAACATCCTCAGACTAATAGTAATGTGGTGAATGTCCAGAAGTCTCTTTTTCATGTCTACTTATATCTGGGTTTTTTAGGGCCTAATCCTAAACATGGAGTCATGCTGATACTATAGCTGAAGGACAGTATTCACAGTCTACTGAGCTAGAAAAGTTTCTTAAAACATCAAAAATGTACTCTAATTCTAGTCTCCAAGTTTTCCATAGTGACATTCACAACTGCATAAAAATGATTGACTAAAACTGTACCTATCCCTCAGGCTAGTCCTTGTCCTTTGGTGGGAGAAATAACTTTGTGAATGTTGTTCAGAACTCTCACCCCACCAGCACCAGTATCCTGGTCAACACGGGCCAACAAATTAATCCTGACACAGATGAAATCTAGGGAGAAGATATTACTTGCTCTAGCAAGCACTATAGTAGTATAGCTAACTATGACATGGAATTGGTAGTATTGCTGCCCACGTGTCTGCATAACTCAGTGTTGATATCCGCAACATCACACCTGGATGTAAAATTGCATGTCTTCCCTCCTTCACAGGAATACATGTTTGAAATTGTGCAGCAGTTAAAATTTTAAAAAAAGGCATGAGTTGCAAATGGCAAGATAGAATTGTGGAATCATTATATTGTACACCTGTTAGTATATAACCTTATTTGTTAATTATTCTTCAATAAAAAATTAAAAAAGAAGACATGAAGAAGATCAGACATGAGCTTATGACAGAAAATCATGAAAATTTTCAGTAAATACTTCTATTTCCCCCTATATTCTTGCATGTAATCCCATGCAAACATTGTGTACAACTATTTTAGATAATTATGTAAGGTAAATATGCAAATTATGGGTAGAATCAATTTGTTTCCTCCATTTTTTAGTTGTTCATGCTGCTTAAATTTAGAAGAAATTCAGTTAAGTAAATAGCAAAGGAGCTTATTTTGATGTGGCTTAAATATTCACATGTATTCCTCAATATGTGAGTAAAATATATCTGTGAGTAAAATATATATAATTTTATATATAACACAAATATATAATATTGAAATGCATATAAGTTTATATTGATGTATATTATGTAAGTATATAATATATCCATGTATATATTGTTCTTACAGCTCTGACATTTAAAGTAAAAAATATGAACATGAACAAGTAAAAATATGTATATGTAACAATATGGAGTTTATTTTTATCATTACTTAACCTCAGTGGGTTTGATATTCTGTTAAAAAATGAAGGCAGTACTCCAAGTAGATAAGTTAAAATGGCTGTAGATTTGCTTTGATAAATAACTAATATCAAAAGTATATTCCTTGATCTGCTTCCACTCCTCATCATATTACATATCTCACTTTTTAATGATATACATGAAGCTGGTTAAATGATTTGAAGAACTTCTCAAACTCAATACACGTGAAACAAATAATCAAATCAAAAAATGGGCAGAAGATATGAACAGACACTTTTCCAATGAAGACATACAAATGGCTAACAGACACATGAAAAAATGTTCAAAATCATTAGCCATCAGGGAAATTCAAATCAAAACCACCTTGAGATACCACCTTATGCCAGTTAGAATGGCAAAAATTGACAAGGCAGGAAATAACAAATGCTGGAGAGGATGTGGAGAAAGGGGATCCCTCCTACATTGTTGGTGGGAATGCAAGTTGGTACAGCCACTCTGGAAAACAGTGTGGAGGTCCCTTAAAAAGTTAAAAATTGAGCTACCCTATGATCCAGCAGTTGCACTACTGGGTATTTACCCCAAAGATACAGACGTAGTGAAGAGAAGGGCCGTATGCACCCCAATGTTCATAGCAGCATTGTCCACAATAGCTAAATCGTGGAAGGAGCCGAGATGCCCTTCAACAGATGACTGGATTAAGATGTGGTCCATATATGCAATGGAATATTACTCAGCCATCAAAAAGAACGATTTCTGAACATTTGCTGCAACATGGACGGGACTGGAGGAGATAATGCTAAGCGAAATAAGTCAAGCAGAGAAAGACAATTATCATATGGTTTCACTCATTTATGGAACATAAGAAGTAGGAAGATCAGTAGGAGAAGAAAGGGAAGAAGAAAGGGGGGGTAAACAGAAGGAGGAATGAACCATGAGAGACTATGGACTTTGGGAACAAACTGAGGGCTTCGGGGGCGGGGGGAATGGGATAGGCTGGTGATGGGTATTAAGGATGCCACGTATTGCATGGTGCACTGGGTGTTATATGCAAGTAATGAATCATGGAACTTTACATCAAAAACTGGGGATGTACTGTATGGTGACTAACATAATATAATAAAACATATTATTATAAAAAAATAAAATGAGTCTCTTGTAGGCAGCAAAAAAAATGATTTGAAGAAATTCAAATTGGTGATACATATTAAAATTTATTATAGAACAAAATAAAAGCAAAATGAAAAATTTAAATGCTATCTATTTTTACACCTTTTAAAGGCTATTTTATAGGCTAATATTGTTTGCTTTTTGTTTGCAGGAGGAAAAATGGAGATATGTGGTAGCTGTCACTAACTGTGAAAAGGCTAAGATTTTTATCCTTCTTGCAAGCTATCGAGTTAACCTGTCACAATTTCATGGATGCTGGCAAAAAGCACGTGGCTCTTGGGTAAGAGACGAAATGCTTTATTCTCATAGCAGTAGTAGTCACCAGAGTACCTCCATTTTCTTACAGTGGTAACTCAAACCCCAGTAATCACAGACTGACATGAAGAGGGCCAGGTGATACCAAAGCATGCAGTGAGTTGCATTGCAGTAGAGGAGCTCTGTGCTTCGGTAACCTGATCTTATATAATGGGCAATGAGCATGACTTCCCCCTGATCTGGACACGTTTTATATGTCTATGACTATCTATATCTATATTTATAGATAGATAGATATCTTCTAAGGCTGTTTGCTATACAGACTTTCTTGAGAAGAGTATCTAGAATAAAGGGCAACCGCTGCCTCACAAGATATACAGAAATGCAAGTGACCCATAGAGAATTGTCCCCTAGCCATTACATATTCTAGTTAATAGGTAAAGTCATTTGTATAGTTGATTTTCTTCTTCTTAGACGTCAACTTTTGGTGAAGTAATATGAATAGATTTACTTGGGAAAAGGAAACATCTTTACAAAAATGTATTGTCTCACTCAATCCATTTTCTTAACATCCATCTGGTGCATATTTTATTGGAAGAAAATAAACATTAGGACATAAATTAAAATCCACATAAACAAATTGGTTTCAAGTTATTATATGTTTAAGTGACAATTTGCTCACAAAACGTACTTACTATTGTAAAGCTTATTCTAGGTGAGTTTCTTCAATGGAAAGTTAAGGCTTAAGCAAAATGGAAAAAGATCCTTTGTTTTTCCATTTTGTATATCAAAATAAAATAAAATAAAAACATCTATGTGCCCCTAAGTGGAATTAAGCAAAGATGTAAAGGACAGATAGGTAAATATAATGAACCTGGAGGGTTGGGAAAAATCTTCCTTCCTCTTACATTTTACATACACCGTTAGTATGTTACTGTTCTGACCCCAAGGTCCTAAGCTTTTCAGTGGCACAATGATAAGCATTCATTTCCTTCTCTAATGAAACATATTTTATAGTTTCTAATATCCTGTGAATAGGAATCAGTGAGATATAATAATACATGAATCCTTACCAGTGTTCCAATGGGAGTAGCTTCTGGTTATAAGGAAACTTTTGAAGTATTAACTATAAAATTATATTTAATATTCTGAGCACTGTGATAATCTCCTTACAAAAACCCGAAGAGTGGTCATCTTTACCTTAGAATTCAAAAGAAAATGCTTCTGCTTGCATTTTTGAAACCACTAGTGTTTTAACAGATAAATTTTCTTGTCGAGGAGGGTGGGGGGTGCTTTTGGATCAGATAGTCTTTAAATCAACTCAAATCACAGATACACACAAAACTGCTAAAAATCTTCTGGTTATTATATCACTTATCAGGATGTGTTGAAGCTATGTTTCAAAACCAAATATAGTCATATTAAAACTGCCTATAAAATAGTCCAAAACATATCAGCTCTGCCTCTAAAAATTCATGAGGGTGTAAAAATAAAAATACCGAATATGCCATCTAAGTTGAAGATCCCTTATGATTAATTTCTGTTTCTTGCTGCAAGTTTATAAACATGCCAATAATTCCTGCACTACATTAAAAAATCTTTCTTGTGAACTGACCATGGTGACAAGAATACAAAAGTCCACATTTTTAAAAATATGAATTTGAATTTCTCCTTAATGTGGACATAAAAACAGGCAGTGACTAGGAGTTGCATCAATTCTTCCCAACTGTCTCAAAAAATATGTGCACTGTTACAATAAAAACAGTTCACCAGCTGTTTATGTAAAAATTATTTGACAAAAAACAAGCATGGCCATATGGCACTCTAGCTCTGCTGTGGGAGCATGAAGAATAATTTTGTAGGCTGTAGTACATAATGGTCATGCTAAGCAGGGTGTCAACTATTGCAGGCACATTACATTAATAGTTAATCTGTCCTTTTATCCTCTAAGTACTTACATTTCTTAACAGCTTGTAGTTTGGAAACAAGTTAACAACTCACTGATTAAGAATTAAAATTTTGGAAATGACAAAATATTTGATGTAATGTGGACATAATATTCACTTGCTAATTAAAGGTATTATTTAAATAATACATTAATTGGGTGATATGAATGTGGTAGGGGAGCTAGTTCTCATCTATCTAGAGGTTCAGAAATTATGAATCTGTTGAAGGTACTATACCACTGATTTAGAAGAAAAAAATAATTAGAAGAGATATTTCATGTAAGAACCAAATCAACAAATATACTTACATTCTGAGACTGTAAGAACTGTACCTCACTCACCTTTGTATTCTTTGCAATATCTATAACTGTGTCTTGCACATAGTAAGTATGTAATAAATATTTGCTGAATAGAGCATTGTTAGAAAAAAATGAATTATAAATGCCACCAGCAGACCCTCGAGTCTTTAAGTTTATTTAGAACTTCTGGAATACATTGGGGAATAACCCTTATCCATTACATAGACTGCATACTTGAATGATGTTTATTAGCTTATAAAACTCCAATATTTTATTCTCACATTCATTTTCCTTTTTGAGTTGTTTACATATTGGGAGCTAGAGTCAAATGAAAGAAAAAACTGAATGGCCTAGCTCTCATTCAGCAAATTAGAGTACTTAATCCAAGATCCTGGAAAAGAAGATAGAACACACTGGAGAAGAAAAAAGCCAGGTTAGAATCAAGTCATTCACATTCATAGTTTTGGTTGATACCCTGACAAAAAGATGTTCATTGACATGTGGCTCTGTTATTAATAACTTTAAAATGTCAGCTGAGTGTCATGGTGACATTAATAACTCAGAACGAAACCACAGACATAGTTCTGTAAGAAAAATGTTGGAGACAGACCATCTATTTCTAAAATGCTTATCCTTTGTGGTTTTCATGGTTCATTTGATACATGAATACCTACTTTGAACTCATGATCTATGTGGTTCCCCCCATATCAGTTCTCAAACAAAAATGTTAATCTTTAATTTCAGGGATTTAGAACTTCACATTAAAATTTTCAAACTGGTAATGATTTCCTTGCTTACAAACGGCAAACACAATTCGTGTGTAGGTGATTATGTCTCAAGGGACATTGGAAGAAGGCTACAAACTCTGCTATGGGTACATAACTCATATTGGTACATGGAATATAACAATCATAATAAGGGTGTATTATGAAAATAACTTGAAAAATGTTCGAGGAAACAAAGTCTTTAAGTTGGTATAGAAACAAATAGAAGGAGGGGTAAAGAGAAGGGGGAATGAACCACGAGAGACTATGGACTATGGGAAACAAACTGAGAGCTTCAGAGGGGAGGGGGGTGGGGGATTGAGATAGGCCGGTGATGGGTATTAAGGAGGGCACATATTGCATGGAGCACTGGATGTTATACACAATGAGTCATGGAACACTACATCAAAAACTAATGATGTACTGTATGGTGACTAACATAACATAAAAATTAAAAAAGAAAAAAGAACAAATAGAGCTCATGGCTTAATATTTGAATGATGGGACAATTAAATACTGCAATCAGAGAAGTGTCAATATTTCAATTGACGACAGTCACAATGAAGCAAAGCTCACAAGATTGGAAGAGACTGTTAGATATAACATTATTATCCCTCTATGATATTAATATTTAAGAAAATTAGACTTTTTCAGTTAAATTTGTTTCACAAAATTGATCAAAAAGGCAATTTTCCAGGGGTGCACATCTTTTTATTGATTTTTACTATAGCATGTGGTTAAAGTAACTGGTTTTTATCACTTGAAAAGATTTTTTTTACAAGAAAGTCTACTGCTCATTTGTTGACTATAAGAAGTAGTATTTTTAGTAAGATGTTAGTTACATATATATTTAAGTTTTCAAGGATACACGTAATATTTGAGAAGACAATAATAAGAATATAGAGAGATATGCTCACCCAGAATGAGTATGGTAGTGTAAAATAATGGGTGATGATAATTAGTAAACTATAGTGCGAATTTATGAAATAAAAATCAGCTGGTATTACAAAATAAGAATACTTTTGAGGGGAAGTTGAAATTTCTTGATTTATGGATATATATATATTTAAAACATTTTTAATATATTCGTTGTATACTATTGAGATATTAAAATAGGCATCCTTTTTTTAAAAGTAGGGAGCTGTCCAAAGAAGAGATAAAAATCGCCCGTAATTTCCTATCAAGAGATAACCTCTCACTAAGTTATTTCACTTAGCATAGTACTCTCTAGTTCCATCCACGTCTTTGCAAATGGCAAAACTTCATTGTTTTTGATGGCTGAGTAATATTCCATTGTGCATATATATACCACATCTTCTTTATCTGTTCATCTGTTGATGGACATCTAGGCTCTTTCCATAATTTGGCTAGTGTTGATAATGCTGTATAAACACCGGGGTACATGTATCCCTTAGAATACCATATGATTTCACTCATACGTGGAATTTAAGAAACAAAACAGGTGAACATAGGGGGAAAAATAGAGGCAAACCAGGAAACAAACTCAGTTACAGAGAGCAAACTGAGGGTTGCTGGAGGGAGGTGGGCAGGAGATGGGTTAAATACGTGATGGGGGGGGTGCCTGGGTGGCTCAGTCGTTAAGTGTCTGCCTTCGGCTCAGGGTGTGATCCTGGCGTCTGGGATCGAGCCCCGCATCAGGCTCCTCCACTGGGAGCCTGCTTCTTCCTCTCCCACTCCCCCTGCTTGTGTTCCCTCTCTCACTGGCTGTCTCTCTCTCTGTCAAATAAATAAATAAAATCTTTTTAAAAAATAATAAATAAATAAATAAATAAATAAATAGGTGATGGGGATTAAGGCAGGCACTTGTGATGAGCACTGGGTGATGTATGGAGGTGATGAATCCCTAAATTCTACACCTGAAACTGATATTACACTGCATGTTAACTAACTAGTATTTAAATAAAAAATTGGGGAAAGAAAAAAGTAATTACATTTTCATAAGTGGAACATGTTGAATAAAAGGCAATATTAAAGTATTAACTAAAAAAGAGCCTATTAGATATATTTTTCCAAGTTTGTTTACAATATTTTAAACTTTTTATAGTATTTGTTCCAGACACTTTCCCAATTTATATTTTTACTTTGTTCATTTATTTTACATACGGAATTTTAATTTTTTGTAGTTAAAACTGTCATATTTATCATTTATATATGTTTTCTGAATTTGGAGTCATATATTTATAAAGGTTATTCTTTCTCTCAAATGACCTTTAATATTCTTCCAGTGATTTTTTTATCCCTTAACTTTATAATATATTTACTAGGCAAAATCATAAACAGCTGGTCTACAGTTTGGATTTTGCCTGGAATTATTTTATTCACACAGTGAAGTTTTTGTGGTTGTTGCTTTAGTTTGTTAGTGTGTGTGTTTATGCACTTATTTTTGAAATATAATGTACATAAAAACAAAAAAGTGAACTAACCATAGTTACAGCTCAGTGTATTTTCACGAAGTGAACACATCCATGTAACCGTCATCCAGATCAAGAAAATAACTACAGCAGAGACAGTACTGTGAAAAAAAATATTGCAGACGTGCCATCTGTTTCTAGAACTCAAAAGCCCCCAGTATACCTTCTTTCAATTGCTATTCCTTCTAAAACGTAGCTACTACCCTAAGTTTTAAAAGTTCTAAAAGATAAGTTTGTCAAGTTTTTGAACTTCATGTAAATTGAAGCAATGAAAATGACTGTTTCTCATATGATTATTGACCATTTGGATCTCCCTGTTCCAAGTGCTTATTTGAGTCTTTGGTCTATTTTTTCTATTGGGTGGTCTCCCTTTTTCTTAATATTTTATAGAAGTTCTCTATGTATTTTGGACATAAGAACTTTGTTGGAAGTTCCTGCTGAACTCACCTTTTCCCTCTTCTTGGCTTCTTTTTTCATTCTCTTAATAGGGTATTTTAATACCGAAAGTATGTCAATCTTAATGTACTCTATTTTGTTAGTTTTTCTCATTTTTGATTATTGTTTTTTATGTCCTGTTTGAGAAATTGTTGCCTATTCCATGGTTATAAAGATGTCCTACCACATTTTCTCTCTAGACACTACATTGTTTTAACTTTCATAGTTAGATACACAGTGCATCTAAAACTAATTTTTTATTATGTGAGTTAGAAATTATGAGTAATTTTTTCTCATAAATGTTTAATTGATCCAGGATGTTGTACAAATAGACACTCTTTCCCTTACTGCATTCAGTTGTTATAAATCAAGTGGCTATACTTATGTGGGTCATTTTAGAACTCTCTAGTCTTTTCTGTTGGCCTATTTTACTCTTCTTTTGCAAATACCATATTGTCTTAATTACTGTGGTTTTGTAATCATTTTTGATGTCTGGTAGTGTAAGTTACCAAGTTTTGCTCTTCTTCAAGATTGTCTTGGCTGTACTTGGCCCTTTATGTTTCTGTACACATTTAGAGTCACTGTGTCAATTTCCATTTTAAAGAAAATTGCAGAAATTTTGATTGGGAGTGTATTGAATCTAATATTCAGTTGGAGGATACTTGACATCTTTAAATCATTCAGTTCTGCAGTCAATAATTATTTAGTTCATCTTTCTTTTGTATTTAGCTCTTTTTTAATTTCTCTCGGCTATATTTTGTAAGGACATCTTGTACATTTTTCTTACACTTATTTCTGGGTATTTTACTTTTTTAAGAATTTTAGTTATTTATTTTGAGAGAGCGAGAGAACACACGCGAGTGGGGGAAGGGTGGGCAAGAGGCAGAGGGAGAAAGAGAATTTCAGGCAGACTCCATGCTGAGCCTGGAGCCTGACTTGGGGCCCAGGACGCTGAAATCGTGACCTGAGACAAAATCAGGAGTCGGATGCTTAACCAACTGAGCCACCCAGGCACCCCTTAGGTGACTTTGTAAATGCTTCTATTAATCTCATTTTAGTTTATAAACCATAATATAAGGATACAATTAATTTGTTCATATCAACTTATATTCCACAACCTTGATAATGTTCCTTATTAATTTTAAATATTTTGTCTATAGATCCTTTTAAAATTGTATGTAGAACTCTATATGGTTATTAATGAAAATTAATAACCATTTAATTGTTTTGTTGAATCCTTATGTCTTTATGTATTCATGCATATGTTCTTGCTTCCTTACAGTGTCTGGGATGGCCTTCAAAATGTTAAATATAAGTGATGACAGTGTTATTAATAGGCATATTTGTCTTGTTTCTGATTTCAAGGGGACAACTTTCAATATTTCACTATAACTAGAATGTTTGTTCTAGGAATTTAGATCCTCTTTATTCAATTCAGGAAATTTTCTTTTCCAGATTAATAGTTTTTATCAATAATGATTATTAACTGGGGTTCCTGGGTTGGTTAAGCATCCAACGCTTGGTTTTGGCTCAAGTTGTGATCTCAGGGTTATAAGATCAAGCCCCCTGTCAGTCTGTGTGCTCAGTGGGGAGTCAGGTTAAGATTTTCTCTCCCTCTCCCTCTGCCCCTACTCTTCTGCGTGCTCTCTCTTTTCTCTCTCTCAAATAAATGAATAAATCTTTAATAAATGACTATTAACTTTTGTCAAATACATTTTCTTGATTGATATACGTGATTTTCTTCTTTTGGTCCTGTTCATATTTTTGAGTTAAAATATTTGATATTTTTAATGTTAAAGAAATCTTGCATTCTTGAAATAAACCTCACCTGATCATGATATGCTATCTTCTTTTAAGCTAGATTTATTTATTATTTATCTTTTTATTTATCACTGTATTTAATTTTCTGATGTTTTAAGATTGTTGCATCTGTGCTTATGAAAGAAATTAGCTATATTATTTTTCATAATGTCCTTGTCAAGTTTTGGTGTTACAGTTATGCTGCTCTTATAAAATGAGATGAGATGGCCCCTATTTTTCTATTCTTTGGAAATGGTTTTGTGTAATGTTGGTTTTTTTCTTCCTTAATAAAGCCATTTGGTTTTGGAATTTGCTTTGAGTGAAATTAAATTATGGTTCTGTTAATTTCATTACAATTCAGATTTTCTATTTCTTTTTATGTCAATTTTAGGAAGATGCACTTTTCTAGGAATTCATCTAGTTTAATAAGTTTTCTGTAATACAGTATTTTTGTTGTATGTTGGATTTGTAGTGATACTCCTTTTTCATTCTAACAGCGGTTTTTTTATGCTTTCACTTTATTTTTCTTGATCTCTCTTGCCAAAAGTTTATCCATTTAATTAGTCTTTTTATGGAATTAATTTTTAGTTTGATGGTACTTTATTGTGTATTTGAATTCTATTTTATTGATCTTTTTCTTATCTATCACATGCTTTGTTTTATATTCTTTGGGTTTATTTTGCTTTTCTTTTGCTATTTTCTTGAGATGGATGCTATTTTTTATTAGCTCATCAATTTTCACCCTCTCCTCTTCTCTAAAATATGGCTTTTAAACTGCAACATTTCCTATAAGTATATGTTGAGTATTCTGTAAATGTTATGCTGTATTTTTATTTTCATTCACTTCAAAATACATTCTAATCTCTGTTTTGTTTTTTCCTTTTCTCCATGGTTTATTTAAAAATGTATTTGTAATTTCTAAAGTTAGGGGAGATTTTGATTTATTTATTATTGATTTTTTCATTTAATTACAATTACAATGATCAGTGACTATGGTTTTCATTATTTCATTATTTTGTCTGAAATTTTCTTAAAGTTATTTTGTGGCCTGTTATGTATAGTTAGTGATTTTAAATGTTCCCTGTGCATCTGAAAAAATGTGTGTAATGAATGCATTGGATGAAATGTTCTTTGTATATCCTTTACATCAAATTTAAAACTCTTAAAATATTCTGTATTTTATAAACGTTTTGCCTGCTTGACCGCTCAGTTCAGGGAAGTATAATAAAATCTTTCACTATTTTTATAGATTTTTCTATGCCTTCTTGTAATTTTGTCAAATTTTGCCTGTGTATGCAGAGTACATACTATTTGAGGTATAGCGATTTAGAATAGTTTCATCTTCCCAGCAAATCAAACTTTTGATCATTCAGAAATAATCTTCATATCTAATGTTACTTTTTTGCTTTAAAATATATTTTATCTAATATTAATATAGCCATACTTGACTTATTTTGATTGGTGTTTACATGGTACATTTACTTTTTCTATGCTCTTCAATATTATTGTATACTTTTGTTTCAGATAACTCCCTTGTAAATAGCATATGGTTGATTTGTGGGGGGCAGAAGTGGGCAGAGGAAGAGGGAGAGAGAGAAAAATCTTAAGCAGGCTCCATGCCCAATGTGGAGCCCAGAATGGGGCTCAATCTCACAATTCTGAGATCATGACCTGAGCCAAAATTGAGTTGGACACTTAATCAATTGAGCCACCCAGGTGTCCCATCATATGGTTGATTTTTTAAATCAAGTCTGAATCTATTTTCCTTTAGTTACGTTTTTTTTTAAATCAAGTCTGAATCTATTTTCATTTAGTTACATCATTACATTTCTTTAATAAACTATTGTATCAAGGTTTGTAAATACTAACTTATTATTTGCATTCATATTGTCCTACTTGTTTTATGAAGCTTTCTCTCCTTCTTTACATTTTTTTGAGTTCAGCGTTGTATATTTCTTTTTCCCTTTCTATGATATTTATAGTTTAATATTCTTTTTTTCTTCAGTTCCTTTTTCTCTAGAAATTACAGCATGCACCCCTGAATTACCGAAGACTAATATTTGTTGGTTTTTACACTCTTCTTAGAAAATGTGGGCAATGTAGTTTACTTTAACTACAATTACCTCCTTTTTTTATTATGTATATAACATTTCTATGGGGTTTAATTCTTTATGTTAAGCACTGGCAGCTATTATTATTTTTATTTCATGTACTCTATTTTGATTTAGATTTAATCATATTTACAGTTTTACTTTCTTCCTACACTCAGACTTTACATTTAGGGTTTTTGTTTTGTTTTGTTTTACCTTAGAAACACTTTTTGTTATTTCCTTTTTGTGAGATGGCTTGTGATAGATTCTCACAATTTTTGTTTGTCTATGTCTTTATTTCCTGTTCATTGTTGAAAGATATTTTTGTAGACTATATAATTCTATTTTGGTGATCATTTTTTTTAATACTCTGAAGCTATAATTCCATTGGCTACTGGCTTTCATTGTTGATGTTACAAAGGCAGCTGCCCTTTAAACTGTTGATCCTTTAAATGTGATTCTCCCATGAGTTTTTTTTTTTGAGATGTTATTTATTTTTTTGCTTTGATTTTCCACAGATACTTTGTACATATGCCTGAATTTCTTTTATCTTTTGTGGGCTTCATTGGGATTCTTGAATGTGTGGGTTGATGTGTTCTATTAGTTTTGGAAAATTTATAGCCCTTTTTTAAGTTCCATTTTCTTTCTCTTTTCTTCTGAACTCCCATTAAATGTATTTTAAAACTTTTAATTGTGGGGCGCCTGGGTGGCACAGTCGTTAAGCGGCTGCCTTCAGCTCAGGGCGTGATCCCGGCGTTATGGGATCGAGCCCCACATCGGGCTCTTCCGCTGGGAGCCTGCTTCTTCCTCTCCCACTCCCCCTGCTTGTGTTCCCTCTCTCGCTGGCTGTCTCTATCTCTGACAAATAAATAAATAAAATCTTTAACAAAAAAACTTTTAATTGTATTCTTTGTCTCTTAGTCTTTCTTACGTATTTCATTTACTTTTTTCTCTTCCTGATTCATCCTGGGTAGTTTCTTCTGATCTGTCTTACAAATCACAATAGTTTTTTTTGTTTGTTTGTTTGTTTGTTTTGCAGCTGAATAAATATGCCATAAAGTCCACCCTTTATCTTCTTAATTTTGGTCATTGTATCTTTTAGTTCTAGAATTTCTGATTGTTCTTTTTGAAATTGTATTGTTACTTTTTATACTTTGCTGTTTCTTGCTGAATATTTTAAGTTCAGCACTTACCTCTGTGATCATGGATGACATAGCTGATTTATAGTCTCTTGTGTGTCAGTTATATATAGTATCTGTACTAATTATAGGACTGTTAATCATCATGTCTCCTCCTGTATTGGGTTATTTTTTATTGTGTATAGATCATTTGTTTGGATACTTATTTAGACATTTTATTGTGTTCTGAGCATGAATATGACGATTTCATTTATTTGTGCTAACAGCTTCCAGGGAGCTTCCTCCCCCCCACTGCCAAGTGTTTGAAGGCATTAACAATCTAAGATCACCATAATCCAATTTTGGAGTGTGAGTTTTTCTAGAGACTAGATGACCTAAAACTGTGCTTCCGTCCATGCAAGGGCAGGTTTCTTTCTGGTTCGTAATTACTCCTAGTTTACAGGATCCCAGGAACTATCCTAAATGAGGGATAGGTTACAAAATGGTTCTCCATCTTGGCAGGATCTGGAATTCGTCTTTTGATCACTTAGGCTTTGAGCCTACCACAGCCACTGTTGGCCTCTTAGCCACCTGCAAAGGGTAGCATATAGCATTGCAAGTGCTGCTTTCACCTATGAATTTCTGCCTTCTCCAAGATACTGACTTTCTATTTCCTCATCATGTTGTTAGCTTTCTGATTATGTGTTTTTTCTTCTCCAAATGTTTTAGTTATGTGTATTGGGATGCAGGTCCTAGATTATGCAATCTACCATTTAAGTAAACTTTATAGTGCTTTCTTAGTCATCACCTTGTAATATTGACACATTAAGTGTTCACAAAAAGTGTGCATCCCATTTCTACTTAGGCTTCCTTTGCCTATAAATTTTCCGGGGCAAAGATATAGACACTTTATCTAGAAAATACAGAAACTGGTGCAGACTTAACAAGGATTATATATTCAATAATATGTAAGAAAGCTCTTTGTAAGTTTCTGATAGCCATTAAACTGTTTGTTTTTGTCTGTGAAAAGATTATTTCCAGGTCCTTTTAAATGTAAATATTAAAATATATAACTTATTATAAAGGCTAAGCAAAAAATTAAACACACTTGGATGCTGGTGAAGTGGATGGTTATCTATGTGTGTCTCTAGGAAATCATGCTAGAAACCATTCTAGAAAGAACTCAGAAAAAAAGTACTGGCATATTGGAAATCCTGCACCATGCTACACTTCTTAGCTGGGCACTTAATCACTTTACTTAACAAGTTTTATTAACTATATATGTCATGTGGCAGGCACCATCCTATCTACTGGGTATGTATAGAACATGCTGTCCCTGTTCTCAGGGACACCAAAGTCCCATGGTAATATCTGTCCAATAAAGAGATACTTTTGTAACAGTGTGGTGAGTTATCTGGTAGAGACAATGACATTAAGTCTTCAGCGTCCTGAGGATAAAAGGATTGATGGACAACAGCATAGCTTTGAGAAATTGGTGTGTCTTTCCCCTCATCCCAGTTAAGGATGTACCTGTAAGCCAATTCCACGTCCAATTCCACCTTTCCTCTCCATTCTGTTTCCCAGGGGAGAATGCACCATTCCTAGGTTTTCTTCACTACCGCATGCTTCATTTTTAAATAGAATCCTTAAATGATTCAAATAAAAGTCTTGGGCAGAAATGGCATGTACAAATATGGAAAAAAGAGGTGAAGGAGGTGAAAGTAATCAAATATATCTTTTTTGAAGACTCGTCAAAGAAAGAAGACTGCATTAAGGACATGCACCAATTGTTTCTTTTTTGTGGCAATCTTACAATCTTCAAAGTGACTTTCAAATATACTTCTGAAATATTTCAGATTTTATTTCCTTCCATGCATTATGAAAACTTACATGCTGATCCCATTTAAAAATTTACTGATAATTATAATTCTTGGTATTGGGTTTATTATTATAATACATAATATAAGAAATCCAAATTCTCTCAAAATTGGACCTTCAAATAAAGGTAGTTTTCCAAAGTAAATTAACTCATGGTATTACCTCTACTCAAAGGTTTATGAATTATGTTGTTAGAATAATTTAATTAATTTAATGAGATTAAGTCCTATATGAGTTGGATGTATTAGCAAAAGTCTTTGATTATTTAAATAAAGGCCAATATTTGAAGGAAAGTACAGATGCAAAACAAATCTGGTTCAATAAATAAAGAGATATAAAACCAAATTATTTGTAATCCTGTGCTGAAACAGAAAATAAAAGTAATAGAATAAATTCACTTAGATCAATGCTGATAATTCAGCTATCCATGTATTCTTACATATTAATTTCTTTCCATTTTCCATCTAAAAGTATTAGCAAATGAATCCAATTTTAAGACATACTTGCATTTGTGAATTTTATTCTGCCTTCCCCATAAAATATGAAAATGGGCCTTTTAAAAAGTTAACATGATTAATCAAAGAAAAGTATGTTAAAAATATAGGCTCATGTATTAAAAGTACAAAAACAATATGGTTGAGAGTTAGTTTTTTAATTTTATGATACTTCTGTGTTTACTCATGTATCCTGAGGACTTTTGATGAAAATATGCTTTTATTTTTTTATTTTTTTTTAAAGATTTTATTTATTTATTTATTTATTTATTTATTTATTTATTTATTTATTAGAGAGAGAGCACAAGCAGACAGAACAGCAGGTGTAGGGAGAGGGAGAAGCAGGCTTGCTGGGAAGCAGGGAGCCTGATGCAGGGCTTGATCCCAGGACTCTGGGATCATGACCTGAGCCAAAGGCAGATGCTTGATGACTGAGCCACCTAGGTGCCCTGAAAATATACTTTTAAATTAGGAAAGCTTTTCTAATACTCATGGCCTCATAAAATGTTCTTCTGGTACCACCAATTATATATTATTTATAAAACAAAAATAGAATTAGGCTAAATGACTTTTCTGTTATGTATGAGGCAATCCACTTTATAGATTTAGACTGAGAATTAAGGTACACAAGTCAATATATATGAGCTGGTGAATCTCCCTTTTTATAATGTTATTTCATTTACTAGATATTAAAGTGCTTTTTTAGTTGGATGATAGAATTAGATATAAAGAGGAGCAGAAGGAAATGTTGATGTCTCTATTTTCAACTTATATTTTAATTTTTTCTTGCAAATATGACTTTTAGATTATTTTTGCCCATCACCTGTTCATCTGATTATTAAATAACAATTTTAATTTAAAAGCATATATCAGTGAGAAACCAGGCCGAGAGAATTTAAGCTATAGAGTTCAATAGAGGGAATTTAATATTGGGAATATTGTGTCCAAAAAGCGTTAGAAGAACTGAAAGGGCGAACAGGGGGCCATGAGGCAATCTGGCTATTAGCACAGGAGGAAGCCACTGTTAAACCTAGTACTAGCAGGGCAAGGATAGAAAGCAGTGGTACAAAAAAACAGGAGTAAGGGCCTTCTGGAAGAAACTGGGACTTAGGAAGGAGGAACACTGCTGGCAATTACAACCACAAGGATATGGAGCCACATCAAAAAGGCAATCTGAAGCAGGGAGATGGGAGAAATACCCTAGAATCTGGTCTCCACTCTCCACTCACCCTCACATATCCTGACTGGTGGCTCCCTTTGATAGAATTGATCTGACAGCATCAGTCAGATGCTAATTGGTAAGGGAGCATGGGCTTTGTAGTTGTGGGACTGAGTCTCCTGAGACAATATAGTAAAAGGAAAACAGGAAATGGCCCTTAGAGCATATTGGCCAATAAACAGATCAGTATATTCTAAAGAGTAGTTTAATGTTGTTCTCTTCTAGAATAGCATCACATTCTCAAATTTTTAAAAGGTTAGAAAATATTCAGACTACAGATGACAAACTTTCAATACTTACAGGGTTCGAGGTAATGGGAGATTTAAAAATATAAAAATGGAACAACGTAACAAAAAGGCATTGATAAAAGGAAATATTAACTCTAATTAAAAATGAGTGGATGGAAGATATAAAGATCCTTGCTTAACACAATAATGAATACCTTTGTATTATTTATATTATCAAACACTGAATTGACATCTATACTTCTTTTTTTTTTTTTTTAAAGATTTTATTTATTTATTCGACACAGAGAGAGAGATAGCCAGCGAGAGAGGGAACACAAGCAGGGGGAGTGGGAGAGGAAGAAGCAGGCTCCCAGCGGAGAAGCCTGATGTGGGACTCGATCCCAGGACTCCGGGATCACGCCCTGAGCCGAAGGCAGACGCTTTAACCGCTGTGCCACCCAGGCGCCCCGACATCTATACTTCTGAAATCATACAAAGGTGATGTTCCTACCTTGCTTTTTGGTATTGCCGTGCTAGTCCTAGCCTATGCAATAATGTGGAAAACAAAGTGACATGTAACTATTGGAAAGTAGTAAAGAAAATTATCATTATTTGCAAAAGATATTATTGTGTACATAAAAACTCAGAAAATTATCTGAAAAAAATTATCACAACTTAAAATGCATTTTATTGCTGAGAGCAAAATAAGTAAATATGAAAAATTCTATACATCATCAAAATAACATAGAAATATAATGAAAAATATACCCCATCCATAACAATAACAAAAAATTAGTAGTACTTTGGTATAACTACAAAAAAATGAATGTGAACTTCATGAAAACTTCTATACAACTTTACGTTGAGACCTAAGGACTTGAGTAAATAAAGACTCATATCAGGTTTGTGATGGTTAAATTTAAGTGTCAAGTTGTCTGACCAGATTAATTATAACTTCTGGGTATGTCTATGAGACCGTTTCTGAATGAGATTTGCATTTAAATTGGTGGACTCAGTAGTTGTCCTGTCCAATGTGTGTGGGCATCATCTAGTCAGTTGAAGGCCTGATTAGAACAAAAAGCAGAGGAAGTAGGAATTTGGCTGTTTTAACTGCCCCCCCAACCTTGACTCACTGCATGAGCTGGGACATCTCATCTCATCTTCTCTGGTCCTCAGACTGGAATTTATATCATCTGCTCCCTTGGTTTTCAGGCCTCAAGACTCTGACTGAATTACACCACCATTTCCCTGGGTTTCTGCTAACCTACAGATGGCAGATGATGGGAATTCTCAATCTCCATAGTCATGGGAGCCAATTCCTCATAATAAATTCTCTCCTTCTTTATATGTATTATATGTATAATATATTTTTATTTATTATATATATTATATATAAACTATAATAGAATTGTCAATTAAGACACCTTTGTATTTTTAGATAAGATGATTATTGGTAGGTAGAAAGCCAATGAGTTTAGACTGATAGCAAATTCAGAAGTGCCAAAAGTGAAGCTAACACCACAAGTAAACAGATCTTCTCAAGGAAACCCTGGGAAGAGTAAGCTAAAGGTCAACAACTATCAAAGCCAGACAGAGCTGTGGGTCATTCCTCAAGATAAGTATTTTAAGAAACTATTGATAACACCCAGAATGTTTGTGTTCCTCTGTCTACAGCTCATAAATAGAATAGCTGGCTATATTGAATTTTGCTCTCAGAATTAAGTCCAAGAGAATTTTCTAGATAAAATAGTCTGTTCTGGGACAAGGTTACTAGTAAGTATATTGTGACTTGTCAAGGAAGCTAAACTGAAGTTGAGACAAGCCTTAAGGGATTATGAAAAGGAAAGTATTGGACAAAAAAGAAATACACTAGAGATTTTCATTCTCAGAGTAAAACTTGGTTTAGCAATTATGAAGACCTTGGGTATGCCTGTTTGCCTGCACACCATCCACATAAAGTTAATAACTGCCACAGAGTAAAACTTGTTTACTTAGAATCAGTGGTCAGCCTTAATTATGGAAAAGTTCTATTGGAGAAACACAACTACCACCATTGTGGAACCCAGCATGCTATGTACCAATGGCAATTAGTGCATTGCTTCATTTATAAATATAAATAAATCAACATATATGACAGTGCACTTGAGGAAAACACAAAGCATGAAGGAGATGAACAAAGAAGAACAGAGTAACAGAATTAAGGGATCAAAAAATGCAGAGGAAAAATAAAATAAATCTAATTCACATCCTGAGAGAAAACTGAGATGAATATTGCTTCCATGACACAATAATCGACCATGAAAACAAAAAAGATCTGAGATGCAGGGGTGCCTGGTGGCTCAGTCGGTTAAGTGTCTGCCTTTGGCTCAGGTCATGATCCCAGGGTCCTGGGATAGAGCCCCACATTGGGCTGCCTGCTCAGCGGGGAGTCTGCTTCTTCCTCTCTCTCTGCCCCTTCCCCTGCTCATGTGCTCACTCTCTCTGTCAAATAAATAAATAAAATCTTTTAAAAAAATCTGAGATGTAAACTACATTCTTGGAAGTATAAAATTCAATGGACTGACTAAATTACAAATGTACATAACTTATGCTTGAATTGCAGATCTAGAAATCTCTCAGAATAATTGATACAAAGTCAAGGAAAAGTATGAGACATGGTATATAGATTCAGGTAACCCCAGAGAAAGGGAGAACTAATCAACCGAAAAAAGAGTCCCTGAATTATGGAAAGATGTAAATGCTCAGATTTAAAGGGTCCATTCACTGCCCAGCAGAATAAATAAAATAAGACTACACTTACCAAATTCCATTGCCAACATTAAAAACAAAAACTTTACAGTTTTCACACAGGAAAGAAATTTTATTTGCAAGGAAAGGAGAAGTGTGGGAAGGTAACTTTTCATCAAAAACATAAGCTGCTCCAAAAAATGAAGCAGTATCTTTAAATTTTTATGAAAAATAAATATTTTGTAACTGGAATCCTGTACTCAGTCATATCATTCATCAGCCATGAATGTCAAAGAAATATATTTTCAGACACTTAATTAAGGACAGAGAAATCTAATACCTATGAAAAAGTTGCCCAGAAGACTTTTCAGCGAAACAAGAAAGGCATCCAAGAAAGATGGCAATACGTAGTATAAAAAACACTGACATCAGAATATGACCTAGCAAATTAAAGAAACTTAAAAGTAAATTTAAGGAAAACCCATTCTATATGCATAGCATTTTTTTTCCTTTTTGCAGAAAATAATAATGATTCAAAGACTGATCAGTTTTACTACTTAATTGTATGATATACATTTGGATAGTTGAATGGAAAGTGCTGTTTATTGCTTTTCATGCTTTAATACCAACATATAGAGAAAATCTTAAAAAATTATAGAGAAATGACTGTAAATATTATAAATGTCACATTGAAAATATATGATGAACAGAAATTGAGAAGATTGGAAAAGAGAGGTGCAAAGGAGGAAACGTGTTAATTTTCATTTCCTCTTTTAAAAACGGGAAGGGGCGCCTGAGTGGCTCAGTTGGTTAGGTGGCCCACTCTTGATTTCAACTCAGGTCGTGATCCCAGGATCCTAGGATTGAGTCCCTAGTCTCGCTGTGCACTCAGTGGGGTGTCTACTTCAGGATTCTCTCTTTCCCTCTGCCCTTCCCCCCTAAAATAAATAAATAAATCTTAAAAAAAATAAAAACAAAAACAGGGACTTATTTTTTAGAGGTGAGATAATAAGAAATGCAAATTCAAGAGCCTCACTTAAATTTAAAAAAACAAATAAATGAAACCACCAGAAGAACTAAAAAGAACACTGTGAAGACAGGAAGGAAGTAATGTAAATGTCATACATCCTCTACTTCCCTAGAGAAGAGAGAATAGAAACTGTACACATTTTATATTTGGTACATACAACTGTTTTTGAAGTAATAATGGTAATTACCATAAGAACTAAACTCAAAAACCATTAACTGTGGATGACTCTAAATTGTGTTTGTGTGTGTGAGAGAGAGAAAGGATGACACTTTCACTTTATTTTAGTGTCTTCAGTAATAGTTTCTTTAACATGTACATTTATTATCCTCATAACAAAACATAATTTGATAAGGTTTGAACTTAGATGTATCTAAAACTACCTTAATAAAATTGTATACCAGTCTGATGATGAAAAAATGGAGTCTAGAAGAGTTGTAGGGAAAGGAAGTATTATTAAGTAAAAATTGTCAGGATACTTAGAAAAGTAATAAATAGCCATTTTTCATGAAATGTATTGTGAACATTTTTTTTTAAGATTTTATTTATTTATTTGACAGAGATAGAGACAGCCAGCGAGAGAGGGAACACAAGCAGGGGGAGTTGGAGAGGAAGAAGCAGGCTCACAGCAGAGGAGCCTGATGTGGGGCTCGATCCCATAACATAACGCCGGGATCACGCCCTGAGCCGAAGGCAGACGCTTAACTGCTGTGCCACCCAGGCGCCCCAACATTTCTGTTTTTTATATGAGGAAAAGCTTTCTATACATGAAAACAATGGTAGGTGACAGAATGGCGTATATTGTTAATGTAGTTATTTTTTAATGTCATAAAAAGCAAATAAAAACATATAAAATATATTTTTGTTGAAATCAGTAAAGGATGCTGTCATTATCAAAGAATACTTAAAAAACAACAGAAATTTACTTTCATATAAATAATTGGAACACAAACTTACAATTTATAAAAGAATATGAATGAAAAAATATTCAATCTCAGTAACGCCTACATATTTTTTAAATGCCACTTAAGATCATTGGATTGGCAAACTTTAAATTTATAAATACATTTTTGACAATGAGAATTCTTTCCACTTTTTGTGGGGAGATACATATACACATATATAGTGCATATGCATATGTGTGTGTGTGTGTATATATATGTATATATATATATATGTATATATATATATATATATATATATATATACATATATATATAAAACCTTTATGAAAAATCCACTTACAATGAATATTTTAAGAGCCTTAACAAGGGCATTTCTCATCGGTCCTGTGAAATAGAAGGAAATGCAGTCAGAGACATGCAGAAAATAGCCATTACATTATAATGCTAAATGTTTATAATAGCAAAACAATGGATAGAGTTTCTCCAAGAAATGAAAATGTTTAAATAAATTAAGAAAAAATAATTTTCTTAAGAAAATAGAACCTGAAGGAAGGATTAATTTACCTAAATTTCACTTGAGATGTGTCAGCCCAGTGCAGTGGGGGTAAGGAAAAAAAGGAAATGAGTTAAGATCCAAAGCAACGTCAAGCAAAACATTGCCGCATTTGCTACTGGTTCAACTAAGATAGCTCTGAAGGCATGTTCACTTAGCATATGAGACCTCTCCTAAAGGGTAGCCAGTCCTGGGGGTAATCCACAGAAGAAAGAAAAGAAGGGTATTTACATGCCCTGCTCTCTTCAGTTTCTTATTTCCTGTTGGCCAAAGTCGACCTCAGGATAGCTAATCTGATGCTAATGTGGTGACCACTCTGGAAGCTGGATTCTGCTCTTTACAATGTACTGTTTCATCCAAGTTCAAAAAAGGGAGCCATAACCTGGAATAGCTTGCCTACCATAAGAAAGTAAAAGAAGGAGATAGTCAAGGAAATATGAAAAGGCACACAAGGGTGGAGTCCCAATAAAATCTAGATGAATAATTATCACGGAACCCTTATAATCAGGTTTTCTGAAAATAAAAGTAGCACAGAAATATGCATGGAATAATTTGTAATTTTAAAAAAGCAGGAAGAAATGGCTATATGTTTGGTAGGAACCCAAGATGAGATATCTATATGAAAAATGGAGAGACTGATGGATAGATCAACAATCTAGAAATAAATTTACTACCAATAACTTGCTGTCTTTGTAAGGAGATTTTTAGTTTAGGGTTATTTTTTTCCAAATAGTGCCTGCAATGTTCAAACATTTTACTATGACTTTGTATTTGCTTATAATTAGAGTGAACAATTTGTATAAAAAGAAGTAACCGAAATTGTATTAATAGGATCTGATTTTACTCAATTTTAATAAATTATTTTTCAGTATAAATAAATTTAAATTTCAGGAAACTTTGGACACCAGAATGAGGACTCCATGGGGATGCATACAATATAGAGTTTAAAAAGCCAGTTGATGTGACAGATGTTCCCTTTCCATCGTGTCAGATGAAAGTTACATTAAACCCTTTTAGGAAGTATTTTTTTAATAAAGCTCACTAAGCAAATCATCCTTGTTGGTTTGGCATATTCACTGATAAAATAAGAAATTATTTTACATTTGTGGTCCCAAGAACTTTTAAAAAACACAACATAAGATCATTTGTCAGTTGTAGTTATGCCTGTATTAAAATAATCCCTGATTCTTTGTATTAAGATTATGTAAAAAGACTGGAGAAAATTCAAGAGCATTGAATAAAGGTATATCATGACATAATTTACTTCTAGATGATGAATGGAAAAGCAGACTAAACATTTTCGTGTTTTTGTAGCTTAACCAAATGTATATTCTTCCATCTTTATTCTGAGCAGATTTACATAGAACTAAGCTTTTAAAACAAAACAGAAGCTAGCCTTTTGCTTAGATGCTTTAATATTAGATGGTAAGAATAATTTTCAAATGTCAGTAAAATCTTCTAAAGTTCAGTTACAGGAGTTTATTTTGTTGCGTTTTCCTTTCTATTTGTTTAATTTGTTTTCTGAAATTTTCACCAGCACACCATGAGCCATGGATAATACTTCTGAAATATGAAAAAAATGAATGGGTAACAATAAGAGGGATCAAAATAATAGCACATATTTAAAGAACACTTTGTAATAGTTCCAAGTGTTTTATACACATTAGTAACTCATTTAACATTGAGAAAACTCTATGAAGTGAATAATATTATTGTCATTCCCATTTTACAGAACAGAAACTGAGGCAGAGGGGTCAAACAGCTAGCAAATGGCAGACCTAGGATTTGAACTTAAGAAGGGTGGCTCCAAAGGCTGCTCTATTAACCATTACAACACATATTACCTTTCATTATCATTTAGGCAATTGCTGGAAAATCAGAATTATACATTACATAGAAAATATTCTGCCATGAAGAATCTCTCTGACTTTTCTCTGGTGCAGATGCCTAATTATAGCTGACTTAGGAGCTGAGATCTCACATTTACTTTATAGTCCTTCTTTCTGTGAAGTACTGCTCAAACCGTGAAAAAGAAGTAGTTATGTTGATTTGCCTCATTGCTGTTTCATTTCTTAGTACATTTCTCATAGGTAATGCTACTAAATATTATAACCTTTAGTCTTTTAATTTTACCATTCCAAGATTTAAAGCCAGAACATATGACATTGACATAGGCAAATTTAGCAAAACACATTTACAGTTTACACAGATACTGAATTTTCAGTTTACTATTCATTTCAGAGGAAGAAAACTTAAAATTTATCATTTGTTTTTCTTAAAGTCACACATTCTATTACCAATAACATGCAAACATCTAAGAAAATATATCACTTTTGCAATAAATACAATGATAAGTTTATAAATTATTAAATTATGAATTAATCAATGTTTAAGTAGTGGTAATTTCAGAAACTGATGTTTGGTAATTTTAATTTTAATACAGAGAAGAAGATAAAATAAGGTTGAAATGAAGTGATAAAGTAGAACAGTACTTCCAGAGACTGTCATGGCACTCACATCTTCAATATAATCTGACGAGACAACCGAAAAAAAATGGAAAAATTAGGTAAGATTAAATAAAACTGTTAACAAGTGAGATCTTCTCTGTTAAAAAATGATCTATTATAAGTATATTCTGTTGTTTAATCAAAAGGAAGCAAACTCAAAAATATGTGGCCTGGACAAGCTCCTTGGATATATATATATGGATAATCATATATCCATAAATGTTGAGGGAAACACGGGACTAATAGTACATTTTGCTTTAACTGGGACAGGAAGTACTTGTGACTGCTTATTCAGCTTTCTAAGTTTTAAAATAAAATGAAGTACATGTAGACAAAAGTAATCCAGGAAGTATCCCAAAAGACTCAAGCAAATCAATGAATAGTATTTGTATTTCTGAAATTAAGATTAATAATGGTAACATTGGAAAAGGCAAGTGTTGGACTTGTCAAATTAAAAGATGAACTTCTTGAAGAATCAAACTTGACAGCTTAATATACCTGAATGGGAACACAAAAAACACAGAGATTTCATTCCTTTATTTTACACTTAGAATATTGAATATTGAACATTTATTATCATGGTAATACTTCATGATACAAAATAGCACAATCTGTTGATTATTGCCTTATTGCTGGGAATTGAGATTTTGTCAAATTTTCTTTTAGCATACTAGGATAAATATCTTTGAACCCAAATCTTTCTTCATATCTCTGATTATTTCCTTAGGATACAGTCCAAGGGATTTATTGGGATACTTAATATAGATGATGTAAAAGTAATGTACAGTGGCCAGTTCAAGGAATAAGTTGTGACATAGTTATCATTTTTTGAACAACACAACTTAATCATGCAAAAAAAAATTATCTGGTATTCTGATTGTCTCTCCAGTTGAGTCATTTAGCTTGTGAACTAACTTACATGGTTAAGTTTGCAGTTTCCATTTGAAAAATCTTCATAAATATTTTTCTATGATACCAGCACTAACTACACTGACTCAAAAATTTCTTTTTTAAGAAAAATATGTTTTCTAAAGGTTTTTTATTACATTTTTTATAGAACATGTCTGTCACCTGTCAGGCAATGTGATTAAAGGGAGGAGAAATTGCCTATTTGCTTGATATAGAGTGTAGCATATTCTAAGCTAAATACATGTTTGTTACCAAATTCATGTGCTATAAACTGCTAGTCTTAAAAATAAAATTATACACTTTATTTATATTTCATCCTATTTTATTAAATTTGGAATGCAAATGAGACCTTGTTATACTTCAGTATGTATGCCTTGAAATTAAGTTGTCAGTCTTAAAAGTAGTGACATTGTGCACTGTTTATGAAAAACATGACACTCTGGTTAAGAAACAAAGCTAAGCAACAAGAGCAAAAAGAAGAACTCTCGGAAGCCCATCACACTTACTGAGAATAAAATCCAAAGCTCTTATCCAGGCCTGTAGCACTGTACCTGACCGCAGGGTCTGGCTCTGAAACTTTAACATTTCTCCGTCTCCCATCCCTCTAGGCTGCTTTCCCTCTTCCCAGGGACTCTGCCTTTTCCACAGTGCCTCCATCACTTGCTCTTCTTGTCAGGGAACTTCTTCCAGATAATCACAGGGCTCCATCTTAATTTTTTCAGAGCTCCTGAAAAGACCTTCCCTGACTGCTGTCTTCATTCTCTAAGCCTTCACCTGCCTTGTTCTTTTTTTTTTTTTACAGCCTTTACCTGTACTACCTGACATTATAAATGTGTATACTTCTTTATTATCCTTCTCCCCAGTGAAGTCAAAGATTCATTAAGGCAGAGACTTTTTTTTGTGTGTGAACCACTGCACTCCCAGCACCTGGAACATTGTTTTTCATATAATAGGTTTTCAACGTGTATCAAAAGAGTAATATAATGCATTCACTGTTGGGATCCAAAAGTAATGTAACAGAATCTTTATATTCTCCATGTGAAGTCAACTAATACTCAAACTTTAACTATGATAAGGAAAAATAAATCAATAAGATATTGCATAGATTAATGTATGTAATCAAGTGGTAAAAATTTTAAAACTAAATTGCATATATTTAATGTAATAATATAATTGATGACGTCTTTTATATGTTGGAAAACATATGGTTAGATTATTTATTAAATGTTAACTAATTATTTGCCAGGTAATTATCCACTACTTTTCATACCACTCCCACTCTGTTCTCCACCCCCCCCCCAAACTCCTAAGTTATAGCTTCAGGGGAGGAATGAGAAAGAAAAGAGGCTTCAAGTTTCTTCTGGATATAGACACCTAAAATCTAAAGTCCTTAGAGAACATGTTGACCACTGATGAAAATGGGGGGAAAACTCATAATAATGAGAAGCATTTCTTTATTTTTAAAACTTTCTCTAACCAAAATATATTACAAGTTTGGTAGGTGGGGAAAAAATAATAGAGTGGTATTCAAAATAGAGAATGACCAGTACTGGTCTGCTGTCGACATATCAAGTACATATGTTGGTTATAAACAACTTGTATGAGCTATTCTGGAGATAACCTGCTAGATAAGAGTCTAAGTATTGGGAGTGTCCCAGAGAGGGGGGGGCAAGCCCTAGGAAAGAAAGACAAAGGGAAAAAATGGCCATAGAATGGGCGTAGACACCCTGGTTCTTCAATGGCCTTACCAAGAAGTGTCTGTTCTCATTCCCTTTCACCTTTAAGTCCCCAAGAACTTTGACCAAATCTCTAAGAAAAAGGATAAAACCCCGCCTGACTGAGAACAAGTTTCCACTACTCCAGTAGAATGGAGATCTTCAATAAAAATAAAGTGAATATGAGAAAATAAAAAGAATTGTATTTTTTGCACAACTAAGCTCTATACACGGGCTTCCCACACTATATATACGCAATGGCAGATTTTCTGAGAGTAATGAAGCTTAAGCTTCAGGGTCTCTCTCTTGCACAAGTCCCTAAGTTTGTAGGAGTACTTGGAGTTGTAGGACATTCTGGGACCTAGTTTGCACAGAAAGTATTTCTCTGTAAGCTTTTCTACGAAATTGTCTAAAGAGACCTCAAAAGAAGTGAATCTGAATTGCTAAGGCTCCAGAAACTCCTTATGATTTCTCTTTTCATTAAAAAATATATACACTTTTGTCTCTTGTTTTTTCCTTTGCTCATTTGTTTTGTTTCTTAAAATCCATATATGAGTGAAATCATACGGTATTTGTCTCTCTCCGAGTGACATTTCGCTTAGCATAATATTCTGTAGCTCCATCCATATCATTGCAAATGGCAAGATTTCATTCTTTTTTATGGCTGAAAAATACAGACTCTTAACTAAACTATGGAGAACAAACATGGTTACCAGAGGGGAGGTGGGTGGAGGAATGAGTTAAGTAGGTGATGGGGAGTAAGGAGTGCACTTGTGGTGAGCCTCAGGTGTTGCATGGAAATGTTGATTCACTATATTGTACACCTGAAACAAATATTACATTATATATTAACTAACTGGAATTTAAATATTAAAAAATAGATATGTACATTTTTAACCTAATTATAAATACATAATTTTGTATTATTTTTCTTAATAAAGCCATTGTATTATATAGACTTCAGGCTCCACTTAACCTGGACCCACCTTTGTATATGTTTGTATATACATATAACTTTAAAAAGATAGAACATCGGGCTGATAAGTGCACTGACCTTTGGAAATAGTGACGGCAGACCTAGTAGGGAAAGGTTTTTCAAATTTTATGTCACATACCTTTATAAGTTTTGCTCTATCATGTTTTGTATTTCTTTTTTTCATTCTGTGACAAAAAGAAACAAAATTCTCATTCCTTCAGAGTTACTTAGATTTTGATAAAAACTGCCTGGCCCCCACCTCCCCCCAAAAAACAAAATAAAAATGAAACCAAATTGGGGCACCTGGGTGGCTCAGTTGGTTAAGTGTCCCACGTTTGATTTCAGCTCAGGTCATGATCTCAGGGTTGTGAGATCTAACCCTGAGTGGGCTCCACACTCAGTGTGGATTGTCCTTGTCCCTCTCCCTCCCCCTCTGCGCCTCCCCTCCCACCCCCCCACCCTGCTATCATGCTCTCTGTCTCTCTCTCTCTCTCTCTCAAATAAATACATCTTTAAAAGCAATGAAACCAAGTGTTTGGATTTTCCAATAAAAGGGGAAAAATACCACATCTTTCTTGTTTTCTTCACAGCCAAATTTTTATGAAGGTTATTATCATTAGTTTTATTTTTAGGTTATATTGAAGTATAATTTACATATCATAAAATTCACAAGTTTTGTAAATTAAATGATGTTTTTAGTGAATTTATGAATGTGTGCAACCAGCACCACAATCCAGAAACATTCTCATGACCCTCCAGAATTCCCCTGAGCACATGTGCAGTCTATAAAATTATTCTTTTTTAAAATATGTTTTTACTTAAGAACATTTGTCTTTACTTGTCCACCTCTTAGTGCTAACCTTTCCTCATTCCTTTTGACTTCTCCTGCATCAATCATTGAACCTTTCCTTGCCATGGTCACTAATAACTTTATGGTTCTTAAAATTAATGGGTGTTTCTTCACTTTTAACTTACTTGCTTTTCCAGCTGTCCTTGGCACTGTTGGGAATTCCTTGCTTTATGAAACACTCTTGGCACTCTTGTAGCAGGAAATCTACCCAGTATCTGTTCTTCCCTTTCCTTTCTCCTTACTAATAGAAATTCTGTAGGTTACATGTGAGCATAGGATCAAGTAAAATATATAAATTATCAAGGTCACTTACATTTGGGAAGGTGATAAGATATAAGAAGTTGGCTAGGCATTTCTGGGAAAGATTTTGATTTCTCAATATAGATGTTTTCTCTTCTTGCTTCCCCTGCTTTGCCCTTCCTACCTTGAACACAATTGCTTATTAAGGTTTCATAGAGCATCTCTCCACCATGATATAAATGTCAAGGCATAAGGATAGGTAGGAGTCGCCTGGGATATTAACAGCATCATGTAACCTTTATAATGTCCATGAATTGCCTATCTTTGGACTTGTAAGTAAGAGGAAACAAATTTGCGTTGTGCTTAAGCCCCTGATATTTTGGGTTTCTCTTACCAACATCTAATTGCAGTCAATAACTAAAATAGCTCAGATAGCTTTTCTTATTTTGAGGCTATGGGTAATAGTGCCATTTGGAAAAGTCCTTGTAGAGAAAGACAGAGGTCGTTATCTGATGAATTCATCTCTGAAAATATCCTATGATATGACATTCACTTCTGTCTCAGACAAGGTAGGTTCAGTGCTTTCTTGCCCAAATCTAGTAGTTAAACATATGGGAGAGCATGGATTCTATGGACTACAGTTCCTTGCATAAGGACAAACTGGTGTGCTATGTCAGTAAACAGATTTGTTTAGAAAACCAAAGGTACCATTTGTACATTATGGTTATGGCCCTGGGGGGAAAATATTCTTTGGCTATGCAAGATACTGGGATGTTCTTTTTAGAGCTATAACTTACCTGCCTTCCTTTTTTTCTTCCTTCCCTTCTTCCTTCCTTCCCTCCTTCTTTCCTTCTTTCCTTCCTTCCTTCCTTCCTTCCTTCCTTCCTTCCTTCCTTCCTTCCCTACAGTCCCCATTTCTCTATCTGTCTCTTTCTGGGAATCATTAATAACCCCAAAAGAGCATATATGGGATGACTGAAAGATAAGAGCAATCCTCATTTTTCTCAATTCATAATATAGACTCTTCATTGTTTTAAGTCCAATGAAATAATATATTTTGGCTATTATAAAAATATCAGAAACAAAAGAATAAAGAGAGTAACTAACTATTGTAAGAAAAGTTTTAAAATATGGTTTTCTTGTTTATAGTATTAGGAAACTAGTGATGTCTAAAATTGTGGATGGGAGTGAAAACTGAAACAAATGCATGAAGGGCAACTTAGGGACAACAAAAACCTTATCTTTATATATCATTTTGCCCAGAGATGCTATTTCTGTAAATTTATTCTGAAATAACAATTTCGCTGAAACCTATTTGGAGTGGAAACTTGTATTAAAGTTAAGATCTGATCAACGTGATAGAGCACATTAATAAAAGAAAAGACAAGAACCATATGATCCTTTCAATTGATGCAGAAAAAGCATTTGACAAAATACAACATCCTTTCCTGATTAAAACTCTTCAAAGTATAAGGATAGAGAGAACATTCCTCAATATCATAAAAACCATCTATGAAAAGCCCACAGCGAATATCATAATCAGTGGGGAAGAGCTTTAGATCAGAAACATGACAGGGATGCCCACTCTCATCACTTTTGTTCAACATAGTGCTAAAAAGTCCTACCATCAGCAATCAGACAACAACATCAACAACAACAGCAACAAAAATAAAAGGCATCCAAACTGGCAAAGAAGAAGGCAAACTCTCTCTCTTCACAGATAACATGATACTTTATGTGGAAAACCTAAAAGACTCCACCCCCAAATTACTAGAACTCATACAGCAATTCAGCAATGTGGCAGGATACAAAATCAATGCACAGAAATCAGTTGCTTTTCTATACACTAACAATGTAACTGTAGAAAGAAAAATTAAGGAATCAATTCCATTTACAATAACAGAAACCTAAGCAAAGAGGCAAAGGATCTATATTCTAGAAACTACAGAACACTTATGAAAGAAATTGAGGAAGACACAAAAAAGATGGAAAAACATTCCTCGCTCATGGATCGGAAGAATAAACATTGTTAAAATGTCTATCCTGGGGGCGCCTGGGTGGCTCAGTCGTTAAGTGTCTGCCTTCAGCTTAGGTCATGATCCCAGTGTTCTGGAATCGCCCCGCATCAGGCTCTCTGCTCTTTGGGAAGCCTGCTTCTCCCTCTCCCACTCCCCCTGCCTGTGTTCCCTCTCTCACTGCCTCTCTCTCTGTCAAATAAATAAATAAAATCTTTTAAAAAATATGTCTATCCTGCCCAGAGCAATCTACACTTTCAATGCCATCCTTATTAAAATACCATTGGCATTTTTCAAGGTGCTGGAACAAACAATCCTAAAATTTGTGTAGAACTAGAAAAGACCCCGAATCTCCAAGGGAATGTTGAAAAAGAAAAACAAAGCTGGGGGCATCATGTTGCCTGACTTCAAGCTATATTACAAAGCTGTGATCACCAAGACAGCATGGTATTGGCACAGAAACAGACACATAGAACAATGGAACAGAATAGAGACTCCAGAAATGGACCCTCAATGCTATGGTTAACTAATCTTTGACAAATCAGGAAAAAATATCCAATGGATAAAAGACAGTCTTCAATAAGTGGTGCTGGGAAAATTGGACAGCTACATATAGAAGAATGAAACTGGACCCTTCCCTTACGCCATACACAAAGATAAACTCTAAATGGGTGAAAGACCTCAATGTGAGACAGGAATTCATAAAAATCCTATAGGAGAACATAGGCAGTAACCTCTTGAACATCAGCCACAGCAACTTCTTTCAAGACATGTCTCCAAAGGCAAGGGAAACAAAAGCAAAAATGAACTCTTGGGACTTCATCAAGATAAAAAGCTTCTGCACAGCAAAGGAAACAGTCAACAAAACTAAGAGGCAACCCATGGAATGGGAGAGGATATTTGCAAGTGATATTACAGATAAAGGACTGATATCCAAGATCAATAAAGAACTTCTCAAACTCAACACTCAAAAAACAAATAACCCAGTCAAAAAATGGGCAGAAGGCATGAACAGATATTTCTCCAAAGAAGACGTACAAATGGCTAACAGACAAATGAAAAAATGCTCAACATCACTAGCTATTAGGGAAATATAAATCAAAACCACAATGAGATACCACCTTACACCAGTGAGAAAGGCAAGAATTAACAAGGCAGGAAACAACAAACGTTGGTGAGGATGTGCAGAAAAGGGAACCCTCTTACACTGGTGGTGGGAATACAAGCTGGTACAGCCACTCTGGAAAACAGTATGAAGGTTCCTCAAGATGTTAAAAATAGAGCTACCCTATGCCCCAGCAATTGCACTACTAGGTATGTACCCGAAAGATACAGATGTAGTGAAAAGAACATACACCCCAATGTTCATAGCAGCAATGTCCACAATAGCCAAACTGTGGAAGGAGCCGAGATGCCCTTCAACAGATAAATGGATAAAGAAGATGTACATATTTATAATGGAATATTATTCAGCCATCAGAAAGGATGAATACCCACCATTTACATTGACATGGATGGAACTGGAGGGGATTATGCTAAATGAAGTAAGTCAACTGGAGAAAGACAATTATCGTATGGTTTCCCTCATATGTGGAACATAAGCAATAACATGGAGGACCATAGGGGGAGGGAGGGGAATCTGAAGGGGGAGAAATCAGAGAGGGAGAGGAGCCATGAGAGACTATGGACCCTGGGAAACAAACGGGGGGTTCAGAGGGGAGGGGGGTGGGGGGATGAGGTAACAGGGTGATGGATATTAAGGAGGGCACGTGTTGTGATGAGCACTGGGTTTTATAGGCAACTAACAAATCATTGAACACTACATCAAAAACTAATGATGTACTGTACAGTGGCTAACTGAACATAATAAAAAAAAAACAAAAAAGAATAAAGTTAAGATCTTGCTTAGCTATCATTCTTAGGCACCAACTAGACAGTGAATCAAGGGGAAAGGGTAATAGCACTTCCTTTCCATAGACTTAGCAGGTATTTTGTTTCCACAATTACAAGTTTTTATAATAGTTAAAACCCTTAGCTGTAGTTTATATTTTTCTCTGTAGCTACCACAAATTGGCTTGTTTATGACCTAGTTTAATAATTAAGAGCAGGAACAGATTTCTTCCTATATGCAGTATAGTCATTATTAGAATGGCTTCTAATTTTCCTAGGAAATTTTTTAAAATGCAAAATCTAATAAATCTGAAATCTCATTTTTATTAATTATATGAGAAAAGCAGCTACCCATAATTAGGCCAGAAGAAGTACTTGAAAAGAAATTGTGATTTTTTTATTTATCATAAAATCACTCAAAGAAATAATAGATTTATGAGGGGATGCAAGATTTCCTTAAAATAAGTTCTTATCAATCTTATATTTTGATGTATTTTTTAAAAAAATCACTCTTTGTGAATGATACTTCTGAAAGCTTATTATTATCTTCAATATTTTGCCAAGAAACCAAATAAGAAATTTTGGAGCACAGCATGACCTAGGATTCTTTTGTCTTGTGTAATGGAAGTATGTACGGACGTTTATTCCAAAAGGCCATTATTTATAGACACCAACCAACCTTCTTCCACATGATCTGAAGTTCTTTGGGGACGTTCAATCAGCCTCAAAAACAGGGTGCAGCCTTGCCAAAAGCTGTAAGACTCAGCAGGTTTCCTAACATCTGAACACTGTAACTGTCTAAGAATTTCAATTCTGCATTATCCTCTTCTTTTTTCAAACATCTTCTTAAGGTCTTTTTAAAGGATGATGCCTCAGGGTAAACTGCCACAAACTCAGCACCTCACTCATTGTAACTAATCTAGGAAATCAAAGTCCCCCAGAACTTTCTAAACATGGGATGCCCAGCCTCGGCCACTTCGGGTAATTTTTTAGAGCCCCAAACAAATTCAATACTCTTTCTGACATGTTTATTGTTTGTAGTGATAAAAGAGAACTATCTCACTTTTTGGACCTGCTTCCACTTGATTCACTCCTCTCATTTTATAACTGAGAAGTAATTTTGCATTTCATTTTTTACAGATTAAATATCCTCACATAGTTATCTTTTCTAAAAACAGTTTTAGCTTGGGGCACCTGAGGTGACTCAGTTAAATGTCCAACTCTTGGTTTTGCCTCAGGTCATGATCTCATGGCTCAAGATCTCATGGGTCATGGAAATGAGCCCCACCTTGGGCTTCACACTCACCAGGGAGTCTCCCCCACTCATGCATGCATGCTCTCTCTAAAATAAATAAATAAAAGTTAAAAAATTGTTCTTTTGACCATGATGCTATAATCAGTAAAAGGAGAATTCAAACTGACAAAACACCAACAAGTGAAGATTCTCATTTAGTTGTCTCATCATTAGTAAATCTAATCAGTTATTGGGCACACCAAAGCCAAATGATCTATATAGAGCAAACGTTAACCTATTTTCACTTTCCACCTCCTATTGTAGTTCCCTACTTAACAATAGTAGGGAAGGGTTATGCCTATTTTTGACCATCACATACCTTAGGTTTATAAATATTTTCTTCATTAAAAAATCATAATAGGAAAAAGTTATTCATAAAATTAAAAACTCTAAATGAAGTGAATCACTTGTGTATCTTGGGCTATTTTGATGAAGGGATGGTGGGATTTCAAAGTATCTGGATGAGCTCTTGGAGAAGGGCAGTAGCTAGAAGTATGTAGAATTTCAGTATTTAAAGTGATAGAATTGCTAATCATGAAACTTCTAAAAACCCTAGAAAGAGATAAAAATATGAATGGTTACTCCATGAAAGATAAGAAGTCTTCAGCCTCTCATGCTAGTTATTCTATGGAGGAAAGGATTTGCAATGATGCTATAGCAAACTAGGGAAATGTTATAATATGGATCTATTGGTCACTTTTAAACTGTTATGTATAAGAAAATAATGTACAAAAATTACCCAGAAAATCTACAGTTCTGTTGGAAAATATGTGGAGTGCCTATGTTGGAACAAAGTCAGTAAAGGAATACTGGAAGGCATAAGGTGACCTAGATCATATGTACAAAGAATACTACAAATGATGGAAACTAATCCAGTGGTGCTCCATGATTGCAAAGAGTTGATAGGGACCAGGGAAAAGCCCTGGAAAAACCAATAAGATGATTGACACAATACAGTAGAAGCTGCCTTTTGAACCTATATTCTCCCTCGTCTAAGTCCTCATCTCCCAGCTTGAGCTAGGGAATTAGAAAATTATGATTTCAGATATTTTGTGTAAAAAGGAAGACCAATGCCTTCTAAGTCTGTTCTAGACTTCTGACCACTGACTATCTATTTGGACCTTTCTACTTTCCCAAGAGGAATTTTTTTATCTATTTTTCTCTGTGACCCTTGATTCCATCTTCAAGAGGATCTTGCTAGTCCATTTTACTACTTGGCCAAATCTGAAATGATTTTACAACATTGAGGGGTATGCTAATAACCATGAACTTTTCACATATGCTTAGTAATCATACCTAAATATATTTACTAAATTGAGTTCTCACTTATGTGTTTGTTTCTTTATTTATGTATTTTTTTTTATTGTTTGCTTGTTTAATGCTTTTTCCCCCCATCATGCTGGCAGTGATTGAAAATCATTAGATAAGTAAAAACATGAAAGGACGTAAAAGATATTTTTGAGGGATTAAAGGCATAATATGATCCTGAGGTAAGCAGTGTCTAAAACTGCCTTCAGTGATTCTCTCTTCCTGGTATTATCCTTCGAAAGTGGGTTGGGTTTAGTGATTGACTTTAGGGAATAGAATGTAGCAGAGGTAACAGAGATTAGGTTACAAGACTGTAGTATCTTTTTTGCACACTCCTGCACTGGCTTGTTTTCTCTGAGGGAAGTCAGCTACCTTGTTGTAAGCTGCCCTATGGAAAGGCCCACTTTACAAGGAATTGTTGTCTCTGACCAATAGCTAGCAAGGACTAAAGGCCAGTGAACAGCCACATGAGTGGCCTCAGAAGCATTGTTCCTTTCCCTTTTGAGCTTTGAGATGACTGCAGTCCTGGCTGACACCTTGATTGAAGCCCTGTGGGATACTCTGAGTTTGATGACCCAGTAAACTCACATGCAGATTCCTCATGCACAGAAGATGTGAAATCAAAATAAGTTGTCTGTTTTAAGCCACTGAATTTTGGGCTAATGTGTTTCACAGTGATAGATAGCTAATTTAGATGCCTTTTGTGTTAAAAAAAAAAAAAGATACATGTGCTCTTACATGCATAAAGTGTGTTTTGCAAAACAATTGAAGAAATTGTTAGTACTACTTACCTTCGATAACAGTATGAAGACATGGGGAATTCATTTTACTTATACTGTTCTCCATTGTTTGGATATTTGATCATGAAAATGGATTACTTCTTAATCATCATAGTAGAATAACTAAAAGTAGTAGTTTTTGTTTAGTGTAGCTTTTAGTTTTGTTTTAATGAGAAAATCATAGCTAACATCACATGCTATTTAAAAAAGAATGAGGACACTATATATAAAAACCTATGGGGGGGCCTGGGTGGCTCAGTAGGTTCGGCATCCAACTTTTGATTTCAGCTCAGATCATGATTTCAGGATCATAAGCTTCAGTCCCAGATTGGGCTCCAGGCTCAGTGTGGAGTCTCCTTGTCCCTCTCCCTCCCCCTGCTTGTACACTGTCTGTTTTTGAAATAAATACATGAATACATAAATAAAATCTTTAAAAAAAACTATGGGAAGTGGTTTAAATCATACTCAGAAGAAATTTTACAGAGTTAAATGAATTTGACTTGAAAAATTGAAATCAAAAGTAAGGAACAAAGTTTTCTCTTTAAGAAGAAAAAAAACCAAATAAATTGAAATAAAGCATGTATAATTGCAGAAATTAATGAGTTAGAAGATAAACCATTCAAACAAACACACACCAGTAATGTCACCTACACTAAAAGCAGAACATGGTACAGTGAAAAGATTGGTAAAATACATACAAAATTGGCAAACATAAATAAGAAAAAAGAGTTGAGACACAAATATATGCCAAGAATTAAAGAATTCCCATGAGTACAGATTAGAAACATTTTCATTAATGGAACAAACACAGATGTGCCCCAATATCCTATCATTCAGCTTTGCTTAGGAGATCCCAGCAAATGCCAGAAGCAGTGAAGGAGAAATAAGAAGTAATAGTAGTGCAAAATACATTGAAGACAGATTGTTGGTGATATGGTAGCACATATAGACAATCTGAGAGCATCTCATTAACTAATAATTAGAACTAATATGAGAGTTTAACAAAGTGACCATTTACAAAAAGCTTCTATGTGACTCCTGCCTGCACTCACTTAAGAGTAAATAGCTTATTGTCTTGGCTGTAATGTAGCAATTTCCCTAAAGTGGCTTCTGATTTCAATGGACAATTTCAGCCTTTAATGACAATCCCATTAGACCCCATTCTGTACTTTAAAACCTGTCCGTACTCTCTTAGAAATTGAGGGAAGGAACTGTTTCACTGATTTTTTTCTTTATACATCATGCTGCACTATGTTGGAATGGTTGTTTGCTCATGTCTGGACTTCTAATACTCATTGCAGAGGTTTCTCAAGTTTTAGTTCAGGTTTTAGAAACCATGGTTCTAAAAAGGTAGTAGGGGGTGCTGGGGTGGCTCAGTCAGTTAGGTGTCCAACTCTTGATTTTTGGCTCAGGTTATGATCTCAGCATCCTTCCCCGGGGCCCCACCTCACTCTCTGCATTCATCAGGGAATCTGCTTGAGGATTTCTCTCTCTCCCTTAGCCCCACCCCTAACTAGTGCATGAGTACGTGCTCTCTCTCTCTCTCTCTCTCTCAAATAAATAAATAAATCTTTAAAAGCATTAAATGAATAAAATAAAAAAACCTAAAAGGTAGTAGAACATGGCTGTCTACTGTGGTATTCTGCAGAAGGGTTCTTGATAACTCTAGGAAGGGCCTAGATTTATGTGGCTCTGAAGTTGTGAGCACTTTCTGTGTACATATGTTGGTATAATCAAGAAAAAGTTTTATAAGCATTTTGATCAAAAGTACAAATTTCAGTTTGGATCTTAAATCAAGTCAGTTTGACACTTCACAGAAATCATGGATGCCATGATAATGCCTGCTATCTAAATGAGACGGAGGCAACTCCTTTGTCTCCAGTGGAGTGAGGTTTTGCCACACATCATTTTTTATGGACTTCCAAGCTACATTTGAATTTCAAATAAAGTGCTATTAATGTGATGGCCAAGGAAAATTTCTTTGGTTACAGTTTAATTCAAAAATTCTAAATTCCTTGAAAAAATTATATTTTCCTAGGAAGTTTATTTCCCTCCATTCTGAGGAAATTAGGTTCATTTGTCTTCTCTCTTTCCAGAACTACAAAATTCCCTCCCCAGGAGTCTAAACTGATGGCCTTACCTTATGTTTTATAGGGCAGAGAGTCAAAGCCATAACATCAGGCTCCCCCATCCCTTCCTACCTCCAAACCTGTCAATTTTTTTGACCGAATTCATACCATATGGTCTGATCCTAGGAAAGGGCATTCCTCCACTGGTTTCTAGGTAACATCTCCTCCAAAGCTTGAAATCCACAATTTCCCACATCATTCATTTCTTTCTCATGTTTAATTTCAATATAAATTTTTCTAACACCCTTCATCCTAAAAATAAAGTGTAACAATTATTCCTTAAATATACATCTTATTCCAGCTATCACTTCATTCTTCTTTTCCTCTTCATAGCAACACTTTTGGAAAGACTTGCTTATACTCATTATCTTACTTGCTCTCCTCCTATATACCTTCAACCAACGCAAATCTGACTTCCACTCCACCTCTGTTCTAAAGATGTCCATAAAATTTTACTTACTGCAGAGATAAGTTTCCTATTAAATTATCAGTGATTTAAAGAAAGCAGCTATGCATGCATTTTTGTGCAGTTCCTAAATACTAAGTTACTTTACAATTTGGTTTAGTAAAATGTCTCTATTTAAGAAAATTTCTTTCTTTTAAGAATTTACTAAATGTTGTCCTTTAAAATTTCATCTTTATTTCAATTTACACTTTTTATTGCACTTTTATTAGCAGCAACTTACCAGAAGCACATCATTGAACAAAATAGAGAAATGATGAAAGAAAGAACATTTTCAAAAGGTCACAAGTAATGAAAGTTACTCAGCATGAATCACAAAATAAGCAGAGACTTCAAAAACCAAGGGAACTGAATTATTTCTGCTGGTATGATAAACATTACCACAATTATTATGGCTACTAAAGTTAGAGATTTTTCCATGGATTTTTTTAACATTTAATTTTTTTATTATTTTGAAATAATTTTAGATTTATAGAAAAAAAGAGTTCCAAGGTTAATACAGAGAGTTCCCACATACCCATCACTCAGTTTCCCCTAATGTTAACATCTTATAATGCCTTAGTCTATTTGTTAAAACTAAGAAGCCAACATTGGTTTGTCACTATTAAGTAAACAGCAGACTTTATTCAGATTTTCCCAACTTTGTCCACTAATACCCTTTTTCTGTTATAGGATCCTACCTAGGATACCACAATGGATTTAGTCACCAAGTCTCCTTAGATTCCTCTAGTTTCTCAGCCTTTTCTTGTTTCCTGTGACCTTGAAATTTTTTAAGAGTACTGGCCAAATATTTTACAGAATGTTCCTTAATTTGGGGTTATCTGATATTTTCCTCATGGCTATACTGAGGTTATGGGTTCTGGGGAAGAACAACCACGGAGATGAATGCCCTTCCTGTATCATATTGGAGGCATATGATATTGATAAGACTTTATCACTGGTGATATTAACCAGCATCACTTGTTTAAGTGATGTTTGTAGGATCTATTTACTGTAAAGTTACTCTTTTTTCTCTTTTTATAATCTGTTCTTTTGGGTGCAAGATACTTAAAAACGGGAGGGAAACCAAACTTCACCTCTATTTATGCTATTTGGGATTATTCTGTAGGGAGATTTATCCCTTATCCGCAAATTATTTATTTATTTTTTTATATCAGGATGGACTCGTGAATATTTGTCTTATACTTTAGGTCATAATATAATACCATATTACTATTTTTTAAATCAAACTCTTCTAGCTTTGGCCATTGGGAACTCCATTATTTCATGTGCCACTTTGACATACCCTCATCCCACTTCCTTGCTGTTCAGCACTACAGGATGCTCCAGGGTTATCTTGTATATTCCCTGCCCTAGCATTGGAATCAGACATTTTTCCAGGGATCTCTGGTTCCTTTCATTGGAAAATGGTATTAGAAATCAAGATCCAGGTGCTGGTGGTGCTCATTACTACAGGGCTGTCAGGGGTCCCAAGGCCTTTCAGTGGGGAGAGCTATGAAATATCTATCAATATAATAATCCATGTATACACACATTTCTGTAATTATTTCAGCATTTATACATTTGTATATATATTATGCTAACCTAATTGTGAATTCTTACTAGTATATCCCAACTTCAATTCAGTACCACAGAGTTCATCTAGCCTTCTTCCTTGCTTATGTATAATTGCCCTCTCTGATAGTAAGAAACCTGGTTCTCACCATCCATTTACTTGCTTATTAAACATGAGATATATCTGTAAAGTAGGTTGAGAATTAGTACTTAACCTGAATCATCATGAAAAACAAATTTGCCAGCTGGAGTACAGTTTTTATGTACAGTTCTTTTTGTCTTTAATTTTGACAAAGTTATTTAGCCAGCTTCTTTTCTCCCACCTGCTTCAGTGAGGTTATGTCATAAATTTGTAATAGAGTTAGATTCATTTGTCATAGTGTGTATTACATTCTGAGATTTCCTGACATCCTGGTAGAAATTCTTTCAGTTTGCATTTGTTAAAGTTTACTCTTTGTGATGTATTTTGACAAATGCATTGAATCATATATCCACCACTCCAGTACCATACAGAGTAGTTCCATCACCCTAAAATTCTACAGAGATGTTTTTGGAGAGGAAACTACTATGAGAAAGCATGTGCAAAAAAATCTTTCCCCAAAAATATTTGGTTCTATCTGGTGATGTTAAAGTAAATGCATTTCCATATTTCTAAAGACATTTTTAAAAATTACAGGTATATTTTACTCAACAAGAATTCATAATTGCAAGCTTTTTAAAAAATGTTTATGAGGGTAACTATCAGTTATCATTTATTAGTCTTAAGAGAGTGACACCTAAGGCCCAAATCCTGTCTCTTACTTAGAGAGCAACTCACTGTAGAAAAGAGAGGCTTTTTTATTTGATTGAAGATCTTATGGTTACCTATCATGGGTCTCAGTCCTTCATAGTGTTGGTCATACCTGTCAGTTGAGGAAGAGAATTTCTAGAATATCTGGGTTGTTATAGCTTTATAGCAGAATAATCAAAGGAACCAATCATGCAGATGTGGCTGTGATTTGAATTTTATTCTAGACAGAGATTCATAAGCAACAACCTTTTTAGCTAATGTCATCCTGATCAATGTGTAGCAGAGGCTAGAAGTACTGTCCCTACTCCAGCATGTACTGTTTTTCTATTTTGTATTTTAGTTTTTGTTTTTCATTGGTTCATCATTGTTGTTTTGTTTTCCTCAGCAGCCTACAATTTAATTTCGGGGGTTTGAATATACCTACCTACCATATAGCTAATATACCTACCATATAGCTGGCAGAAGTCTGAAATGAGACCATGGCCACCTTAATAGATGTGAGGAGGCTCTTAAATGTCATGAAAGAATCTCGAGATGTGGGTTCTCAATTTCTGTTGTCAACCAAACCAAATCACCATGCACCAAAACAATGACACTATGCACCATTATTAAGTTGGATCAATATAGTTGTAAATTCTATTTGAGTCCCTACTCTGTATCTTCTTAGCTCAATGACTTTGGAAGGTTAACTTCTCTGAACTTAAGTTTCCCGTCTTTCATTTTAATATCTTTTTTTCCCGAAGAAAAATTGAGAAATTACACTTGAATATACTTGATAGCATATGTGTATCTAATTTCCATAGGTGGTTGCTTATATAATGGAGTTAGAGATAAAGAAGCTGTCGAAGCTAGGAAGGAAAAATAAACATTATACTTTGAATAAAGCAGCAGGATAGGAAACTACCTAAACCCCTCCCAATGAAAACATTGAAAAACCTCTAGTTCTCCCTAGAACACAGCGTTATTGTACTAAGCTCCTTGTGAATCTGAACTGTCATACATCCATCTCTGAATTTGTGCTATCCAGTAAAGGAATATATATTAAGTGCTCCATAAGGCTCTGAAAACTAAATATGGAAATCTAAACCTCTCGTTTTACTGTTGAGGAGACTGAAGTCGAAATAAATTAACATAGTGAAGTTCATAGAAGTTGATCACAGGATGGCTAAGATCCAGTCTGTTGTAACTATTATTGCATTATGCTTTTGGCTCACGACATGGTAGAATGAGCACTGCTGAAGGTTGCTGTTGAACTAACAAAATTCACCCAAATTTTTTGGCCTGCCATTTAGCAGTTAGGTTCCATTATATTTTTTTCATGTCTGTTCTTTTCTGCACCTGTCTTTTTAAGGAATGGCTGCCAGAAGATGTCTTTTTAAGAGTATAGTTTGGCATCAGTCACAATTTTATGCAGTTAAATTCTGTGCATAATTAGGAGACAATTACAATACTGCATAAAGGCCATGAGGGCTTACACGGAACTGTCCTGTAGAAATTACATATTGGAATGAAAATAATTGGCGTTGAAAATTTAAATTTAAAGGTGCAGTTTTGCCTGCTTATTTGATAGAATTGTTAGCTTTGCCTGCCATCTCATGGAAGGCTGGTAGTGACATTGTATTGCTCTCTTCTATACATCAATAGGATCAATGTTTGCATAAATTAAAATTGTAACAGTTACTTCCATTTTCTGGGACTTACTTTCCCTGCTTGGCCTTCACCTATAATCAGAACTTTATTTTTCAGATTAATTATTTGAGCCCTTTTAATCTATTTATTTATCTATCGTCTATCTTATTCAAAGCCAACCTCTCTCTTTGGAGGACTTTTACTGCTCCAAATGGCAAATTGTTTACATAATCTGGAGACTTACTCAGTCTAAAGTAGATGGGGGTGGTTGCACCCATCACAGTTCAAAGAGAGAAACAAACACTGGGGGGAGGGTGATACACAGGTAACAAGTGACTTATATAATAGAGACCTCATATTATGTAATTGCAGGAGCTGGTTAAGCAGTCTTCATAAGATTTTTCTCTGCTTCAGGGGCTGGAGCCTAAAGTCAGTACAGCATTCAGGAAGAAGAGATGGGTGTGAAATAGGGGGAAATAAGGATAGATTGGAATCCATGAGGAGTAGCTGGAACTTACAAGGACAGACTGGAACCCATGTTGATCTTTGACTGCCTCTAAACCTCCAACTTTCATGAGTAAGTGCCCTGCAGAAGTAGTCACTCTTTTTTATGGAACTGGTGAAGCTAAAGGGAGATATGAGGGGGAACTGGTATAGCTGTGGGCCCAGCTGCCTCACAGTAAAGTAAGCCAGCAGATCAGTGACAATGTGCCCCTACCTCTACTTTCTGAGCATTAAAAAAAATACAGCTACTGGGACGCCTGGGTGGCACAGTCGGTTAAGGGTTTGCCTTTGGTTCAGGTCATGATCCCAGGGTCCTGGGATCGAGTCCTGCATCAGGCTCCTTGCTCAGGGGGGAGCCTGTTTCTCCCTCTGCCTCCACTCCCCCTGCTTGTGCTCTCTCTCTGACAAATAAACAAAATCTTTAAAAAAATGTATAGCTACTACTTTACCTTTGCCTTCCAAATCTCGCAAATGTCTCATATAGCACAAGAAATCTTAGAACTGGGGTGCCTGGGTGGCTCAGTTGGTTTAACATCAGATTCTTGGTTTCATCTCAGATTATGATCTCAAGGGTAATGCGATTGAGCACCACGGCTGGCTCCATACTTAGTGGGGAGTCTACTTGAGATTTTCTCTCTCTCTCTCTCTCTGCCCTTCCCTCCCACCCCCTGCTCCTTCACCCATGTGCCTGCTTCCTCTCTAAAATAAAATGAAATAAATCTGAAAAAAAAAAAAGAAAAAAGAAATCTCAGAACCATGCAGGAAACTCTGAAGAAAGTTTCAGTTCACAGCACCACCCCCACCCCCAACTGCCCCCCCCACTCAGAACTGCTTCCAAACAGCAGGTGAAAAAAAAAAAAACTGGATAATTAATCTGTTCTTGTCATTGTTCTGTCACCCAGTGTCACCAGAAATTCCAAATGAGTTTTTGAATGTTTTGTTGATGTTGCTAGTATACGTCTCACCCAATTGTGCATGGCTGTCCCAAACTTGGGATGCTAGTTTATAATTTTGTTCTCTTTATATCCTGTTTTAAACCACAGTGCTTAGTTTAGACTCATAGGGTTCTTTTGGGGCTTTAGATTCTTTCCTAACAGCAAACCTTGGTAGGGGCTGCCCCAGTCTCCCAGATCCCCAGGCAGTTGTTCCTGACTTTGAATCTCAGTGAACAGGAAATTTGGTCGTTATTTTCAATTCCAAAGTCTAATTTCATTATGTAAATGTCTTAACTTGCTCTCAAGGGGCCAGAGATAATATCCATTTTAAGGAGTATTATCAAAGGAAAGCCAGCATTTTGGGGGTAAGGCAAGGACTCTGCATTCACTTACACAAGTAACAGGTGTAAAATAAAAATGAATATTATTATTGAACACTAATTGAACACCTAGTATACAAAATTTACATTAAATAAGGCTTAAAACAAAATATTTTTAAAAGCAATTTAAACTCTTATAAGCAAGTGAAGAGAGTTTTTAGCAATGCATGGATGTCTAATGGGAATTTTCTTCCAGTGGTATCAGTTATCTGTAAGGATAAACAACTCTTTATTGTAACATTAAGTTATTCTTAAAGTCAGTTCAAATATATATTCTCAAATATTAGGAATTCTTATATTCCTGGCTGGTATCTTACAGGAAATTGTTGTCCCAAGAGGACTTCCTGGAAGGCAATCCTATGTGTGTCCTTGCCATTAAACTTCAAGAGAATTCAGAGTGCAGAATAAACAATGTCATGTGATTAAGTTTAATTTTTACTAGTCTCCTCTGCTCAGATTAATCAATATTACCACAGGGATTCAGAAAGTGTCAACAATCCCTAATTATTTATTCCAGAAGCATGAATTATCCTGTTAGGAATCTATGCACCCTCTCTCCCCTTTTCCTTTTCTGTGAGAGAGAGTGAGTGTGTGTGTGTACAGGGGTGTGTGTATATGGCCAAGTGTCTGCATTAAAGGAACAAGACCACGGTTAGCTTTATTTTACTTTACTTGTAAAGGATAAACACATTACTGAAATTTTCAAGTCAACTGGAGAAATTAACCTTAAACTGCTAAAGATGAAAAAAAAAGGTGATAGTTTTCACAGTATCAGAAATGAGAAGATAGATTCAATATGGGTATTAATTTTTTCACCAAACCTTTAGAAGTCAGCTATAAGAGCTAAGCCAAAAGAAAACAAATGCAAAGAGGCAAAAATAAAAAACAAAAAACCTTACATATTTTCTTACACAGAGATATAATGGGTAAAAAGAGAGGAATAAAGAAACCAAGTGAGAGGAAAGGAATGGGAGAGGAAGAATGTAAAGAAGGGAGAGTAAAGAGATGGAAAAGATGGTTTTTATATTAGAAAGTAGATAACAAAAACAAATTTATTAGTTAAACTGAATTTAAACTTAAAGTCCAGCCTACTGAGGTGACATCTAGCTGGAGCAGGCATGAGGCCTTCAGGATGGCAGGCACTGCACACGGTCTTGGTTCTCTTCCTCCTCAGATGAATTGGAGGTACTGGAAGACGCATCCGACTCTGCATCCATGACTCCAACTCCAGGAGCTCCCCAGCGCTGGTGATGACCTCTCTGTGTCAGGTGACGCATGAGGAACCAAAGCATGTGGCTGTCGAACAGGTCAGTGTGGTGTATGCGATCTTCATCTCGTTCTCGCTTGTTTCTCTTAATCATATTCTTTAACCCAGCCAGATCAGTGGCAGCTTTAGCTGTGGGTGCCCAGATCTTGGCATCATGATCTAGGCCACTGGTAGCCAGCACAGGTAGGTAAGGATGGGGCTCAAGGCAGTTTATGGTGCCTCCCTTGTCCCCCTCCATGAACTGAACGATCTGGCTGGATGATTTTTCCCAGAGGAAGATGTGCCCACAATCACTGCCGCTCACCACAAACTCACTTCTGGGACCATAGAAATTGACACCTTTGATTGTGGCACTATTTCTGTGCCCCTTGTATCTCTTAACATACTGGGCTCCATCTCCATCAGAGGAGTTGAAGAGATAAATATCTTCATCATTGTAACTGGCCAGGAGCTCTGTGCCATCGTGACTGTAAACGAGGCAGGTGATGTTTGCTTTGGAATCACAGTTGACTAGATGATGAGGACAGAATTTCTTGAGTACCCCATTATTCTCATTCTCATTAATTTTCCTCTGGTCATAAATTCTTACAAACTGATCTCTTCCACCCACTGCAAACTGGTAAGTATTGGCAGGATTCACATGGATCGTATACAGCCCCACTTTCTTCTCCCCCTCTTTGGTTACCACCACTCTGGATGCTGGCCGGTCTTGTCTGAGATCAATGGCGAAAACAACTGCATCTTCACCTGAAGTTAGGAACTTAAAAGGGGAGTCTGGCTCCAGAGCCAACTTATGGGAGGCTCCCCTGTGCTGGGCCACACGCTTAGTATTCTTACAGTGTGGTAGAGCAGAGAGCTCTGCTATGCGTATCTGCCCATCACGGGCACACATGGCCAAGGTGGAATCACCACAATTGGGAAGGAACTTGGCTTGAAAGACATTATTTTTGTGGCCACTCGCAAACTCCAGTACTGGGTGCTGACGCACCCAGTCCCACACTATCACTCTAAGGTCATCACTGCTACTGGCCAGCCAGGTGCCACGCTGGTTAAAGTGCACAGTATTGACACAACCGTGATGGCCTTCAAGCTCACAGAGCAGCTGGAAACGCTGCACAAAAACTCTTGCCCCACAGGCCTCATACACGAAGCGGGCACTGGAACCCAGCTGCCGCTCTCGAAGAGCGGAAAGGACTTGCCAGCGAGGGCGGGGCAGGGCAGATGTTTCAGAGGACACCCAGTCCTCCAGGGCCCGATCCTCATCTGATAAATACTGATCATGGTTAGCTTCATCGCACTGTACCTGAGGCTGCTCTTCTGCCGCTCCTCTCGCCCCCTCTTCCGCTCCTAGCTCCTCCTCTCCTGCGGCGCGGTAAGGGAACAGGTTTTCCTCACAGATGAAGAACTGGTCAGAATCTTCCGTGCTTTCAAAGTTGATGTTTTCAGCTGAACCTTCTATGTCTGTGCCTTGACTTTCCAGGGTGGCCTGGCTGAGAACGCCACCATCTCTGGTCAAATTCAAGCTCAGTTCAGTGTCTGAAGAGGTCTCTCTCCTGGCATCCACGTCAGACTGCTCCTCAGGACTATTGAGCGGGCTTCTTTTTCCCGAGTCTTGTGGGCCATCTGTGCTGCTCCCGTTGTCAGACATCTTAAAGGACGCTTGCTGTAGCTGGTCTAGAGTGGGAAAAGCCCCAGAAGTCCGAGGAAGGGTACAGGCCCGGCCCGGCTGGGGACAGACCCGGGAAAATTGGCTAGGCCTCAGCGGCAAGACGCCGACGCGCTAAGCCAAAGTCGGAAGGGTGGTTAGCGGGCTGAAGCAGTTGGAAGTATGGGAGCTGGTGAGGTTCAGAAGACTTTGTCCCGTCTAGCATCTCGCGGTATCTCAGGACTGTTCAGACTTTTCCCGGCCCTCAGCCCCACCCCCGCAACTATCTGACGTTTGTCAGCCACTGTACTTTCTGTTCTTTTGAAGATGGGAACACGTTGCACCTTGGAAAATATTCTCAGAGAACTATCAGCAAAAGTGATACTCTTAGGCAGAACTGTTATCATAAGACTCTCAGTGCTTTGCTTGAACATGATGTACCGTACGAAATGAAGAGATAGGCAAACACGATGAAAGATTGCTAAGGTCCCCACAGCTAGTGAGTTTATGACGTACAAAAAATATCTTCAGCAAATCAAACAGCTTTAGGGGAACCTTGACAGCTCTAATTGGTAAAAATGTCATAAATAAAATACACATTGCCTAGTTAATTGCATTTTAGATTTAAAAATACTTTTTAGTATGAATAGATCCCAAATATTGCATTGGACATACATCTACCAAAAAATACTCACTTTTTAATCCAAAATGCAAATTTAACTCTGTGCCCTGTATTTTTATTTGTTGCATCTGGCAGACTTTCTTAGTGAGAAGAGTAATTTAGCCCCTCGGTGTAATCAAGGTTGAAATCAACTGGTCAATTTAAAGTAGATATTGAAATTAGTAACTGTTTCACCAGTTTGAGATAGAAGCACAACGTTTTCTTTTTCCACCAGAAATTCTTTTTATTTATTTGGGGTTAATTCAATTTAGGATACTTAGGGAACATCAACACAATTTAATGAAAGAAAAGTTTCTTTTGTGATGTCATAGAACTATCAAAATATTTTAATATTTCCCAGAATATTTGAGAGGTTTCTTGGGGGCCTTTTAGGAAAAGAAAACAGCTCTTCAGAGACCATTAATTGACACTGCTGTGTTAAGTTCAGATCTTCTCCAAGTGAATTATCTAAGGTAATGTCAGTAAATTTTCGAAGGGCTACAGTAAACTGCTAAGAATGCCAGAATGAGGAAAACAAGATTTCCCTCAGAGCAATTGCAAGATCAATGCACAATTGATTAAACATAGAAGTATAAAGTCTTCTAAAGAAAGAGAATGGTTCCAAGGTGGTAGTAATGGAAAGACACGTAAAAGAATATTCACAGCTATTTGTAAAGAGTAGCACAACAACTTGAAAACCACCTGAAAGCCCATCAAGAGTAACATGGATAAATAAATCAGCATATATTCCTATAATGGAATAATGTACAAAAGTGAGGCTTAATGAATTAAATACATCAACATGGATGAATCTTAAAAACAGAATGATCACTGGAAACCCAAGTGAAAGAATAGTCAATAATTTCATTTTTATGCAGATCTTTATAGTTTTCATATTAATAAAACTATTTTAAAAGGCAAGGAAATAATTGACTCAAACTTCAGGGTAAGTATTACCTTTATAGGAGGGGAGCAAGTTAAAATCTGGTAGAGAGGGAGCTTCAAAAATTCTTGGTAATATTTGTGGCTTGCCCCGAATATAGGTATGTTATTATTATTTTTATTATTTATTGCCTGGCATATATATTTATATACCCTTTTCTAAGTATGATGTATTGCATAGTAGTTTTTTTAAGAGATAATGTTCATTAACAAGGGGTCTTGCTTGGGCATGGAGCACAAAAACAGGAAAATTAGAGCATCAAACCTTAGCATGCCCATCCTGGCAATGTCCAGGGGAGGAAGCCTTATTAATTTGCTTCAGAAATGTCTTGTCCCATTGCAAGGAATAGTTCCAGTGTTAGAGGTTGAATCAGGTCGTTTTAACCTGATTATATTGTATTAATCTGACTTTTTGTCTACATGCTCACTAAGCAAACTTTAACTATGAATTGGCTTTTCATTTAAGTTTGCTTTTAATTTAATTGATCCGTTTGGTTTATTTTCACTCCCATTCATTCACCAAAAATTTATTAGAGCTTCAATGCACAATGTAATGTTCTAGGTCCTGATGTTACAAGTGGTGAATAAAAGTGGTAATTCCTTCACCCATGGAGTATATAATATAGTAGAAAAAAGTGACAGTAGACAAGTCAATACATAGATACATCATATAAAGTAGTGATGAATATTATGGAGAGAAATAAAGGTGCGTAAGTAGATATAGACTGCATGCTGTTATTTCAGATAGTGCATTCAGGGAAAGTCTCTTTACAGGATAACATTTAAGTAGAGGGCTGAATGAGAAGAGAAATGGAGCATTGCAGATATCTAAGATAACAACATTCTCTATAGAATGACATTCGAGTGCAAATGCTTTAAAATAGTAGCATAAAAAAATAAAAGAGTATCACAATATGAATGTTCATGAACTTCGAGGAGACCACTGTGACTGAAGCAATATAAGTAAGCATTTGGGAGAGTGTCAGCAATGGGACTGGAAGAATCAAAGGCCAACTGAAGAGTCTTGTTGAACATCATAAGGAATTTTATTGTTTATTTCATTCTATGTGTACTGGAAAGCCTTTAGAAGCTTGTGAGCAGGGTAATGGCATTGTCTTACTTCCATTTTAAAAAGGTGGTACTGGCTGCTGTGAGAATAGAATGGAGTGGGAACAGAGCAGAAGTATGCAATGGTTGCTATAATGTAAGTGAGAAATTAAGGTGGCTTAGACTCGGGTGAGGATAGTGCAGGTGGTAAAAATTGGTTAGCTTTGGAATATGCTTTGGAATATACTTTGGAAGTGAAAATTATAGTATTTACTGATGAGTCGAATCTGAGTATGAGGTAGAATAGTCAGGCTACTGGCAAGAAACACATATCATTTGGACAATCTGAAGCAGATAAGTAAGTGGGCTTTTTACAAAGGTGAGAGAAGCCTGTAGGGAAATCACAAGGGAAAGATCAGGACCTCAGGGCTATTATGAACAGGGGGATATTATATCCCTAGGCCTAAAGGTGGGGAGGGGAGAGAGCAGTTATCAAAAACTTAAAACAGAGAGGGTAGTGTGGAGAGTGTGACTGAACAGGGACTATCATTAGGCATCCCTCAGTGAACCCATAAGGAGGGAGCCAGGGAAACAAATTCTCCAAATTTATTCTCCTTCCATTCACCTGCTGGTACTTACCAGCAAGTCATGTGGAGAAGGTAGGATTTTATATCCTGTAACTTCACTGAATGTATTCGCTTTAACAATGTGTGTGTGTGTGTGAGAGAGAGAGAGAGAGACAGAAACAGAGACAGAGACAGAAAGAGATAGAGTATGTGTGGAGTCTTTAGAATTTTCCATATATTAGATCATGTCATTTACAAACAGATATTTTACTTCCTGTCCAATTTGGATGCCTTTTATTTCTTCTTTTTTTCTTGCCTAATTTCTCTAACAGTTCCAGTCCTGTGCTGAATAGAAGTGTCTAAAGCATGCATCCTTGTCTTTTTCCTGATCTTAGAGGAAAATCTTACAATTTTTCACTATTGAGTATGATGTTAGCTGTGAGCCTTTCATATATGGCCTTTATTATGTTGAAGCCAATTTCTTCTATACCTAGTTTGTTAAGAGTTTTTATCATGAAAGGTATTGAATTTTATCAAAATTTTTTTTGCATCTATTGTAATGATCAGGTGGTTTTTATCTTTCATTCTGTTAATATGGTATATCACATTGATTTGTTTATGTTGAACCATTCTTGCATTCCAGGGATAAATCCCAGATGGTCATGGTGTATGATCCTTTTAATGTGCTATGAAATTTTGTTTGCTAGTTTTCTATAGAAGATATTTGCATCTATCTTCATTAAGAATAGGAATATTGGCCTACTTTTCTTCTAGTGTATTTGTCTGGATTTGCTATCAGGGTAAATAACAATTAACTATTCAAAAAGGAAATTAAGAAAATAATCTCATTTAGGGGCACCTGGGTGGCTCAGTTGGTTAAGCATCTGCCTTTGGCTCAGGTCATGATCTCAGGGTTTGGGGATCGAGCTTCGATTAGTAGGCTCCCTGCCTAGCAGGGAGTCTGCTTCTCCCTCTCCCTTTGCCTCCTTCCTGCTCGCGCTCTCTCTCTCTCTCTCTCATAAATAAAATATTTTTTAAAAAGTCAGTGATAACTCCCAAGTATTTAGAGAAACAGTAAATGAATAGTGGTGAAATTTACAAAATGAGGGCTAGAGAGATGGGAATGGAATAATCAAGAGTTTTGTTTTATTTATGTCAAGTATAAAAATACCCACTAAACATTGAGACAAAAGAAAGATTTAGTTGACAATTGGATACAGATGTCTGAAGTTTATAGGAAAGATTATTAATATAGAAATAAAAATCTGGAAGTCATTAGTCACTGGAAATAAAGAAAATCACCTAAGGCGTGTGTAGACAGTGAAAAGAGCAAAGATCTGAGGGTTGGGCACTGGAATATTTATTTTAGGAAGAAAAAGAGAATCTAACCATATGGAGCCAAAGGAGTGGCCAGTTATGCAGGGGTAAAACATGATAATATGAAGAAAGTGTAGAGACTATTTCACAATGGAAGGAGTCATCAACTGTGAGAGGTTAAGATTAGGGCTGAGAACTGACCATTGGATTTGGTAACAGAGTGGTGACAAGTGACTTGTTAGAACTGGTTTATAGCACTTGTGAGAATAAATTCTTGACCAGGGAAGTCTGGGGAGAGACAGGAGAAGGAAGAAGTGAAGACAGTGGGTAAAGATAGCTCTTATAGGGGTTTTATTGCATAGCGGAGAAAAGAATTGGAGCTCCAAGAAGGAATGGAGTCAAGAGAATTTTTTTAACCTTAGTTATCACAGAATGTTATATGCTAGTAACAGTGATTTAGTAGTAAGGGTGAGAATTGCTAATGCAGGGGAAATAGAAGAATTTTCAGGAGAGAGGAATAGAATTCAATGTACAGGGAGAGGAACTGTAACAGAAGGGGAGACAAAATATGTAGCACAGAGACAAGTAGGTTGTTAGATTTGGTGGTGGGAGAATGTACATACTTTCTTCTAACTGCTTCCGTTCTTTCTAAGAACAGAAGGGTTTATTTCTAAGAATGAAGAAGATTAAAGCTGTGTGGATCTTTGAGGCAGAAGATGGTGTTGAATAGTCAGCTCAGAGAATGGAGAATGTCCAGCAGGGGAATGGAGAATTGTTGCCTATAAACAGAGAGGGTTCACTTGTGGCTTTATACCATAAAAGGAAAAAAAAGAGACAGCATGGTTATTTATTTTTCTCTATTTCAGACACTCAAGGACAGGAGTGGAGTAAACAAATACTTGGATTCAAACTAAATTCTGAATTCTTTTGCTAGTTGAGGATAATGGAAAGTTGGGGGGCGCAAAGGAGGTTAGATTCTACATAGTGAAATTATTATAATGAACCGCAGAATTCAACTATTAAAAAAAAGGGAATTAAAGACAAGACGGGGAAGATGAAGAGGGCAAATTTGATAGGGTCAGCAGATTGGAGGCCCCAGTGGAGTCAACTTTTGCTGTGATCAGCAAGTGTGTTCAACTAGAGAGGACTAGAGTTCACTTTTGCTTCACTACCTTATAGCCTGTAAGTATATACAAAGCTTAGGAGGACAGGATGACCCAGAACACTGTAATCTGTACCCAAGCTATTAAAGTAAAAGCAATTTGATTAAAAGATTAAAGTAACTCACTCTAAGACATGGCTGACTGATAAGCTTAATTTTCCCAGAAGCTATTTCCTAAATCTAAGAGGACTTCCTACTCTAAGAGAAACATTTTTTAGAAGAAATCTTCCAGAGTCATTTGAATATCCCAGCACATTGCTGTAACTACTCTTACAGACCAGGAATATGGCAGAATCAATATAATTCTGAAAGTGGCAGTCAAAGAGGACTGATTACCTCAGTGGGTTTGGGGATTCAAGAGACAATCATTCTAAAATGTTGTATTCTCATGTAATGGGCTTGTCTTGTTTTCTGTCCTCATAGAAATAACATCCCATTGAGGGACAGACTTATAAACCAGTATCATGAAGTGAAGTAAATACTAAGATTAATAGAAATGTTTCTGTGAAGATTTCATAAGGTATTGGCAAAACTTACATTTGCATGTGCTTCCTAGATTTTAGAAATACCTATTCACATGTTTAGGAAGTCCAGAAACTTGATGCCATCTGGAATCAAAAGAGGAAAAAAATCTCTATATTCTAGAACACTTTCCATTATAAACAAATAATTAAAATAGCACAATGTATGTTAATGAAATTATTAACAGAGGATCCCTTGAAAGTAGAGTGACAGGAGAGGCTGTTCTGAGGTAAACATAGGACTTCGATGAGCTTCCAGGAAAGATATTTGTGCATAACCCTGAAGGAAGAGCAACAGAACAGCACTGCCACCTAACATGAATTTTCTTCTGGACCGTTGTGTATGCATGCCCACACCCCCTGCCTCATCCTCATTCTGCCTCAGTCCCTTTTCTGTGTGGGATGCTGCAAGGTGGGAAGCCACAGGAAGCAGTTGAAGATTAACACACGGTCTGTGATGGGAGGAAGGAGACTAGATTCTGGAAAATGGAAAGTCTTGGTATGATTGGACCACCAAGTGTGTGAACAACAGTATGAGACAAGGCCAGCCTATAACTTAGAATGATTTATTGTAGCAGTTCACAAACCTTTTGGCCTCAGGACCTCTTTGCATTCTTAAAAATTATTGAGAATCCCAAAGGACTTGTATGTATGTGATTTACATCTACTGATATTTGCCATATTAGAAATTAAAGCTCAGAAATATTTAAGTAACTAAAACAAGAATAATAAATGCCCATTACATGCTAACATAAGTAATGTATTTTTATAAAAGATAATCAATTTTTCCCAAGCAAAACAAATTTAATGAGACAATTGGCATTATTTTACAATATCACATTTTTTTTATTGTCTGGTTTCATAGAAAACATCTGGATTCTCCTTTCTGCTTCTTTAAGCAATCTGTTGCAATATCACAAGTTATGCAGTGTTTGGAAAACTCAACTGTACATTTGTGAGAGAATGAGGGCACAAAAGGCAAATAACATTTTAGTAGTATCATGAACATAATTTTGACCATTCAGACCTACTAAAAGGGTCTCAGAGACACCACCCCACCATGAGTCCACAAACACACTTTGACAACTGCTATTTTCTCATAAAGGCTTATGGGGAACAGGTTGGATTCCAGCTAGTAGATGATGCATAGATACATAAATAGTTTAAGTAAGGATTGGATTTGCATTTTATAATCATTAAGCTCAGGGTGGGAAATAAATTAGATGGAGGCAAGATTAAATGTTTGGAAACTAATTAAATTTGAATAATTTCTCACATTCTCTCTGGAAGGACTGTTTTGCAAACAGACACATAATACCAGTGTTAATTTTTTTTTAATGTGTCTAGTTTCCTCTACTCAAGAGTAAGTTACTTGAAAGTAGGTGCTGCTTTTGATTCTTTATAACTACAGCTTTTGGCAGAGTGTACAGAATAGGCACCCAGTAAAGATTTGTTGAAAATAAATGAAAGAAGTAACTAAATGGTTATCAGTATATTGCAGATAAATGATCTAGTCTTGAACTTAATGGCGGTGGCAACACAGAGTAGATTCAAGAGATGTACTGAATTCATGTCGACAGACTGAAAATGTTGTTGACCTACTTACTGGACAAGAACTGTGAAAGAAAGATAAGGAACACCATTACTTTGGTCATCTACCTTATGTGAGCCTGATTCAGGGTCTATAGGAGGGATAGAATGGCGTGAAGTTTGAAGGGGTGATTTCTGGTTTCATTGTGAATATGATAAATTTCAGATGCTTGTGGGTTTCGAGCCTCTCCTAGCGCCTTAGGCGGTTTTAAAGTTACATAGTGTCTCATCTAATTAAGCTGAGATCACAGTATATTCTAATATTTATTTTCAGTGCTTTAATATTTTAATATTTGTTTTTAATACTTTTGATGTTTTAGTGTTTACTTTTAATGTCTTAGTATTTTAAATAATTAATCAGAATTCTTAGATTTTTGCTGTCCTAAATTTATGGTTCTTTTAGTGGATGCCAATTTGCTGCCAACCAAGTGCGATTAATTTGGCTGTTGCACAGTGGCTTGTTTTCAGATTCACTACTTCTAAATTCCATCCATAATGTGAAAAGTTGTATTACTTCCACAACTCTGAAGGGATCTGCTGACCCCATTCTTAATATGAATGTGTGGTAGAAAATAGGAAACATAGCCTTTGACTTATTCACAGAAACTGACCAAATCTCCTGTCACATCCTTCTACTTTCAAAGCCCCAACTAGGGTTGATGACTCATTCAGAAGTATGCTTATCAGCATGTATGCATTTTTGTAATTCACAATTCATTAAATAGACATGATGTGATTGAAAATAAAGAAACATTATACAAAGAATGTGTTGTGAACAGCTTAAAATGAGTTCAGAAGGTAACAAAATAATCAGGCTTCATGTTTTCAAAAGAGTAGCCCCAACAGACAGAAAGAATACTTTAAACACTAAAGGGACTCAGTTCTCATGTCTTTTATCGCTGCTCATTTTTCCATCTGGCCAGAGTTGCCATTTTATCTAGTACTTCTCTATTTAGTATTATTCTATCTTTACATTTTGTTTCCAGCCTACTTTGTCAGCCTAATTGTTGCCCTGTCCCAGGAGAATGTGAATAATTTTAAAGTTAGAAAGAGAAGCATCTGCATAGATAGAAAATAGCAGTCATTTCATTGTAATTAGTCTATTTGTCTTTCTTTCATTTATGCCAAAAATGTATCAATATCTCCAAAGAATGAATGACTACTACCTATCTTAAAAGCTGAATATGGCCCCCCAACTCTAATTATTTTCTTTGCTTCAAATTAAAAACAGCTTGGGTTTGTGTAAGTTCAAGCTCTTGATATATACCGTACATTTTATTGCTTGCATAGTTCAGTGAGTTATGGAAATTGTACCATTCAGGAAAGTAAAAATATAATTTTGATAACTAAATTATCTTTGCTTTTCATCAATTATTAATTATGCATTTAATAAAGCACATTATGAACATAGAAAACTGAATACTCATACATCTCACTAAAGATATTTATATAATTTAAATGAATAACAGAACATTATTTCTAAGAGTATGTAAGATAGATATTCATGATGATGTGTGAAATAAAGCTATAAAACTAAAATACAAAAAGAGTCTGGTAAAATCTAATGGAATTTTTACCCTCTGCCATGACAGAGAATTATGCACATTAGATTTAAAAGTAACCAAAGGTGTATTTTATTAAATATATATTACTGATGATTGTCTTCCCTCCTAATGTATACTTAAGTCTCTGGAATAGATGGCAGGCCACATTTTATTGTTGGGAAGAGTCACTGCTCATGTGTGACATACCCCTCTTGCTTTCCTGCTCATGCTTTTGCCTTAATGTTCAAACATGGTGACTACTCTTGGGCTTCTTGTCAACATGCAGTAAGTAGGCTTGGACAGTGATCAGGGCCTGCTTGTCGTAGAAGTGCTGGTCATCCCTCTTGTTGGTGTTGTCTTTCACCAGTGAATCTGTGTGTTTGTTGCACCTGGCATCAGTTTTTATGCACTGTTGGGGTACATAGACACTGCTGGGCAGTTCACATCAACTCTCTGTTTATACGGTTTGTTTCTTCTTTCTATTATCCCCCCCACACACACACACACAACCAACCCACTTTCCATGAATATTGAATTTCAAGATTTAGATTTGGGGTGAGTTAGGTGATCCCCACTTTAGCTTCTGACATTAACCAAGTTTCCTGGTTCAACTTTTACTGGAGAATGTTGTTGCAGGGTGTCGGGGAAGATGGTGGTTATAAAGTACTTTATATATTTTTATTTTTTTATTATGTTCAATTAGCCAACATACAGTACATCATTAGTTTTTGATGTAGTGTTCAATGATTCATTAGTTGTGTATAACACCCAGTGCTCATCACCACACGTGTCCTCCTTAATTCCCATCACCCTGTTACCCCATTCCCCCACCCCCCTCCCTTCTGCAACCCTCAGTTTGGTTCCTGGAGTCCAGAGTCTCTCATGGTTTGTCTCCCTCTCTGATTTCTTTCCAGTTTTTCCTCCTTTCCCCTGTGGTCCTCTGAGCTATTCGTTATATTCCAGTTATGAGTAAAACCGTATGATAATTGTCTTTCTCTGCTTGACTTACTTCACTTAGCATAATCCCTTCCAGCTCCATCCATGTCAGTGCAAATGGTGGGTAATCATCCTTTCTGATGGCTGAGTAATATTCCATTGTATATATGGACCACATCTTCTTTATCCATTCATCCATTGAAGGGCATCTCGGCTCCTTCCACAGTTTGGCTATTGTGGACATTGCTGCTATGAACATTGGGATTGTAAGGTACTTTAAAAATAAGTTATACACAACTAATGAATTGTTGAACATTACATCAAAAACAAGAAAAAAATAAGTGAATCCACTTTACAGGGAAAGAGGTGAGTGGTAGTAGTTGGTTGTTTCCATTCGGTTTTCAAAAACGCAAGTTTTTAGAGGGCTAGAATGTACATGATTTCTATGGCCAATTTTAGTCATATACAAGTCATATACAAGCTGAAGCTGTGAAGCACCATAGATGATTTTCTTATATGGCTTCTAAATAACACCTAAAGTCAATGTCAAAAATGAGACTGCAAATATAGTGTAATATCATATTCTTTGGAGTAAATGCATCATTTCCACAGCAACTACTTTGAAAGGTAGTGCTCTTTTGGAACAGAAAAGATTTAGTGAGTTCGTTTAAAACAATTAGTACATACTGTTATTCATTTTAGTTACACCACTTACATTGCAAGGGGAAGTTGCTCAAATAGCATGTGTTCATTACCAAGTGAGCTGTAAAGACAGTTACAATCAAAGAGGTCCAGAATGGGGAAGGGTCTCAAAGGTGTGGGCGGCTGGGGAAACAACTTAAAAGAGTTGAAGAGCAGAGACTAAACAACTGGCAAGATGAAGAGGCGGAGTCCTCCTGGCAAAGGTTAAAAAGCTTCAGGATTGAGAATACACAAAGCTTGTTTCTTTTAGAACATGAACAGACACATTTTCATCAGGCTGACAATGTATGTATAAAAAAATCATTGGAAGATGAGATTGTCCAAGGTTTATTAAATAATCTTGAACTGTGGGGAGACAATTCACTGTTATTCAACACACATGTCATAAGTGCATAGCCACGGAACATGATTGTGCTGAGTGATGAGTTCCCTCTTCATAGGAACAGGGGAATTGTGGTACGCAGAATAATATCCCTCCCCCCAAACCTGTGAATATATTAATTTACATGGCAAAAGGGAATTTGCAGATGAGATTAAATTCAGGATCTTGGGATGGGAAGATTATCCTGGATTATCCAAATAGGCCCAATGTAATCATAAGTATCCTTATAAGAGTGAGGCAGGAGGGTCAAAGTCAGAGAAAAAGATGTCATGATGGAAGGAGAGGTTGGAGAAATGTGGAACCATGAGGCAAGGGACGTAGGCAGCCTCTAGAAGCTAGAAAAGGAAAAGAAATATATTCTCTCCTAGGACCTCCAGAACCAGTGAACCCCTGCCTACCCATTTTAGGCTTCTGACTTTCAGAACTGTAAGACAATAAACTCGTGTTGTTTTAAGCCACTAAATTTGTGATCATTTATTACAGCAGCAATAGGAAAGTAATACAGGGATGCATGTGTATATTGATCTCAGCAAGGTACTTCACAGCACTTTAAAAATATTTCTGAGCTGAGGTGGAGAAGTTAAGACTATGCAATAATGTGTGCTATCAGATCTGAAACTGCCGCAATAGATACACTCAAAACATGGTGTTTAAAAACATGGAATCCAGGGGCTGAGTTTGAATCCTGATCCTGCCCTTTTCTAGTTATATAATCTTGGACAAACTATTGGACATTTCTGTGCTTCTGCAACCCTATAAGAAAAGTGGGATTAATTATTACAGCTATCTCAGAGAGAATTGTGTTATTAAAATTTTTTAAATTAAAAAATTAATACAATTGATATTCATTAATTAATTAATATTACATAAAATGCTCAGAACTTTTCATGATATGTAGTGAGCACTATGTAAAGATTAGTTGTCATTATTATTAGTGCCAGCCTGAAGTAAATTTTGTAGTCACAAGGTTCAAGCCTCTGGTATTTGATTCTACACATTTCAGCACTTGTATCAATGGTTTGAATAACGACATTAAAAACCAGTGATATAAAATTGAGAGCTAAAATTGAAGGCCAGGCTAAAACCAATGGAATGAAATATATTTAGGTTCAAAAAACAAAGGTTTATATCCCAAATGTTCGCCAGCATCATGATCATCTTGTGATTCTGTTCTACAGCTTAAATTGCAAATACAGTTAAACAAACTTTTTTTCAAAAATAAAATGTGCAGTTTCATATATCATAGGACTAAATTAACAGAACATCCGTTATCTTCCTCCCTGCCCTAACCAACCCCCATGTCCAATTTGTTGAAAACATATGGCTTATAAAGACCTAAATGTTGGCAGGTGTCATGGCGAGTGAGAGTGAGTCCACCTTCTAAATCCAAATAAGGATTATCTGATAAGTTCCTTAATGTTTGTTTTACCACTGCCATATAGAGACATTTTTTACAACTAATCTTACAGTCTTACAGCTAATCCCTACAAAAGTCACCAGTGAGAATCTTCAAGGAAGGCTGATCATTCCTGCAGTGCTTAGCCCAACCATGGAGTCCTCTGTTTTGGGTACCCATGGATATACTTCTTAGGACTCAGTATTTTTCATCTGATACCCAGCTAGAAGTACAGCAGCAAAATTGGTTTAGGACAGTGATTGAAAAAAAAATTTAAAAATATCAGTCATCACTTGCCTGGAGCCAGGGTCATGGGAGGGGATTGAATGCAAAGTAGCATGAGGGAAATTTTGGAAGATGATGGAAATAATCTATATCATGATTTCTGTGGTAGTTATATGACTGAATACATTTGTTAAAAGTCATCACACCATAGACTTAAAATGGATGATTTGTACTGCATATAAATTATACCTCCCTAAAGCTGCTTTATTCTCTCACCTGAGAGAACTGAAGACTCCTCATTTTCATCTTGCTAAACCTGAAGTGTGTTATAGAACTCTCTTTATATCTCCAGGTAGCTTTATATTCCACCTATTTTAAAATTTATGTTTTAATTTAAATTTAATAAATTACTCTTTCAATAGTTATTAACTCAGACATTTTCTTACTCTACCCTCTTTACATAAATGGAAGCATGCTCTTTATACTTTTTCAAAATATTTCACTCAACAAAATATTTATCAAATGCCTACTAAAAGGCAGTGTTATAGATGTAACAGGTAAAAGAGTGAGGAAGACAAAAACCCATGTCCTGATATACTAATATTAGGTGATAGCTCTAAGTAGAAAAATTAAGCAGGATGTGAGAATAGGAATGCTGGGTTAGGGGTTATGGTTTTTGCAAAGTCTGAACAGAAGAATACATCATGGAGAACGTACTGATTGAACATAGACTTCCAGAAGGAAAATAAGTTACATGGAGATATAAATCTATCTATCTATGTAGATAGATTTATATGTATATTTATATATATGTGTAATTAAGTTACATGGGGATATATATCTCCATGTAACTTAGTTATTTTCCTCCTTGAATTCTATGAATGAATATATATGAAGTCTAGAATGAATATATATATATATATATATATTCATTCCAGGGAAACATCAAGTATGACTTTTCTGAGAAGAGAGGATGCTTGGAATGGTTTAAGAAGCACAGAAGTCAGAATGGCTGCAAATAATTCAGAGTAGATAGAGAAGAGGTCAGACAGGTAGCTGGATGCCAGACTATTTAGAACCACGTGGCCCATTTGAAAGGTCTGTGGCTTTCCCTTAAACATGATGGTGAGATTTCTTGGCAAGCAAGCAGACTTTGGAAAAAAGGCTTATGTGTGAGTTCTTTATAGGGAATGTACCTCAGGAAGCAGCAGTGAGAAAGAGAGGAATCCAAGCAGAGAAGAAAGGAGAGGGAAAAAAAGTTTTAAAAAATGTATTATTGAGCTGGCTACTACTACAAGTGACTGGTTGCGCCATCCATGGGATCATCTGAAAACTGCATTAAACGTTCCTGAGGTGTTTATCTGGGGGATAAAAGTGAAATGAAAGGTCATACATGTTCATAGATTGGAAATTTTATTATTGAAAATATGTCAATTTTCCCAAATTTGATGTATAAAATCAGTACAATCAAAGTAAAATTCCCAGCAATTTTGTCTGTGTGTGTGTGTGTGTGTGTGTGTAGGGGCTAAAGGGAATGTGGAAATTGATGAATGATTCTAAAGTTTATAAAGAATTCAAGTACAGCTAAAACAACTTTGAAGAAGAATGAAGTTGGAGGATTAATTCTCATAGATATCAACATTATGATTAAGACAGTGTGGTGTTGGTATGGAGACAGACAAATAGATCAGTGGAACAAAACAGAAAGGCCAGAAGCATAACCACACACATAAGGGCTGAAATTATGAAAAAGTTGTCACTAAATATGCCATAGGAAAATATCTTCATGTGCTTGGGGAAAGGGGAAGATTGTTCCAGCTATGAAGGAAAAGATTGACATGTTGGGCTATTTTAGAAGTAGGAATTTCTCTTCATCAAAAGACACCATTTAACACTTAAGCCAGTATATTTAAAACCTATGTGGACCAAGTAATGTATCCACGATATACAAAGAAGACCTGTAAATTAATGAAAAAAAATAGAAATTCCAAGTGAAAAGGGGACAAGAGATTTTTTAATAAACTTCTTAAAAGAGAATACAAAAGTAGATTATAATCCTATGAAAAGATTCTCAAATTCATTAGTAACCAGGGAAATTCAAATTAAGTCTACAATGTATATGTTCACTAGAGTGAATACAATTGAAAAGAGTGAAAATGTCCAATATTATTGGCAAGGATATGGAGAAATGGAACTTTCATATACTTCTTACTAGGGTTATGTTTATAGAATTACTTTGGAAAATTATTTGGCAGTATCTACTAAATTTGCAGATATGCATATCCTCTGATCCAACAATACCATTCTTGAGTATATACCCAATGGAAAGGGGCATATATGTTCATTAAAAGACATAGGAAAGAAAGTTCACAGAAGCAGTATTCATTATATCCCAAACTTGGAAACAACCCATATATTGCTCACAATAAAATGGATAAATGAGTCATCTATTCATACAATGGCATGCTATATGACAAAGAAAAAGGACTGCTACTACACAAAACACCACTGATAAATATAATAAACACTTTGAGCAAATTAGAAGCTAGATATAAAAGAATACATACTATGTTATTCTATTTGTAAAATGTTTCAAAACAGGCAAATAATCTTTTGTTGAAAATCAGGATACTCATCGTCTTTTAGGAAAAGGCAGGGAATATGATGGGGCCTCGGAGTGATGGGAATATATTATTTCTGGGTCTGTGTGCTTTACATAGATGTGTTCATTTTGTGAATAACTAATGCTGTTCACATGGGATTTGTTCAGTTTTGTATAAGTAATACTTAAAATTTTTAATTTTATTTAAAATATGTGCCTACCTAAATGCATTTTTAGAAATGAGACGATGTATGTCTCATAACTGGCATGAAGGAAGTACATAATTGATATTAGCTAATGGCATAAAGGAAGGGGCTACATAATATTTGACCTTAAGTAGTACTGTGAATTAGTCTGGAAAAAGAGAGTTGTTAAGAACTGATCCCCCAAGTCTCATTCATAATAAAAATAAAGTAAGAGGTTATGAGAACTGATGAAGGAGAGAATATCATTTAGCTGCCCCTGAGAAAATTTGTTATGGAGGGTGGGAGAGGAGAAAAATGTCCTAAGAGCCACTGGCACGTGATAACAGAGGGTAGCCTTTGGTCTCTGTGGTGATATGTAAGTTACCGAGCTTTGGTTAGACTGGGTTGAGTACACAAGCAGAAGGTAGCACTATATTGATTTAGGTAATACAAAACCACTAGGATAGGCTGCTTACTCATTCCTCTTGTTCTTTTCAAACGTAACTATATTATAGATGGAAGATAAATGGAAAGGGCATTTACATTCACAGTATTTTATTTTTCAACAGAGGTTCTGATTTATATTTATTAATACTTGTAGATATTTACTTTATCTTATATATTTACACTTAAAAGATTAACAACATTTTGTTGTGAGCAATTTCATATCATGCTTCATATTTTCCTATAAATTTATATTTTAGCATTAAATTTAGTTCATTTATGATAATTTTAATTTGCAAGGTATATTATTCTATCTGTAACACTACCAGTATGTACAGTGTGTCTGTGTGTTTTCAGTGACATTTAAAATGCAGTGTATGATCTTTATAAAACATAAAATCTGAAAATTAAGAGTTAAAATGTAAATATATTACCTTGTTAAAATGGCCAGCATCTACATTCAGCAGGTCAAATTTATTATTTATAAATATTGCAGATAAGTCTGGTTTTGGGTGGAGAAAAACAAAATTTTCAGTCCTGGGTGCTATTTACTCTCAGCGTAGTCTTCATTTGAAGATTGTTGATCTGATCCTTTATCATAATGCTAAAGAGCATTTTGAAGTATTTAGAAAGGGAATGCATCCCTTAGACAGTTTGCATGTCCTTTAGAAATGAGATTAGTATTTGATTGCATTTTCCTATATACTACAAGTTTAACTGTCACAGGATAAATCTTACGGGGCTACTGAAAGACGCAGCTAAAGATTCTGACTTGATCCATGCAGTTTGTCCTTGTGGATGGAGTCTTTCTGTCCTGCAATTCGCATGTGGTACAACTTATTATCATGTCTCTTATTTTTAAAAATAGGGAGTTTCAAACATGGAATGTGAATGCAGTATTTGGTTTGAATCCTATAACAACATTAATATTTTGTTTCCCTTAATAATTACTTAGTGTTAAATAAGTTTAAATACACAAGGTATACTCCATTTTCTCAGAAACAGAGTATATATACTTACTTATTTCCAGGATGTTCCTTTTGGCTAACTATTACGTGTTTTCTCCCATTTTATGGTATATGTGAGATGGGTTAATTTAAAATAGAACTAAACCTAGAATATTCAAGCAGATCAACTGTATTTAGTTAAAGTTAGGCAACAGTCTCTCATGTTGTTAATAAATGTGTTATTTGGAGAATCCATTCTTTTGCAGTGAAGAATTAAACATGCTTACATGTTTTGTGTTTTTAAAAATGAATTGACAAAATGAATTCTTATAACCTGCTTTTCTGTGTCCTCATTAACTTAATACATTCTTGCAGTTCGTAGGCAGGTAACCTACTCAATTATACTGCAATTACAGGTGGAGTAAAAACTTTTTTTTTCCTTGTTCTTCCTAGCAGAAAATTAAACAATTTCTATATTCCAACCTGTTACAAACTCAGTTTCCCAATAGTTTATCCCAGCGAAGTATACAAGGGACACTGTTCCTTACAAAAAGGTAGACATGATCATTAATAGAACACTCTTGTCTTATATTTGGGAGACATGTAAATTCTTAATATCATCAGTAACTTCTTTCTACATGTAACCATATGACTTAAAATCAAGTAGAAAAATCCATGTAAACTATTATTTAAAATGTACTTCAAATGTAGAGAGCAGGAACATACACCTACTGATCTTTTACCATTTAAAATTTTTTGACTATGTAATACATGTATGTGTTTCAAAAATCAAAATAATATAAAATACATGCTCAGAAGTCTTCTTACCATCCCACTCTCCAACCCATTCTACTCCACTTTACTGACAAATATTTTTATTAGATTTTTCTTTCCCCTAACTTTTTATGCAAATATATGCAAATATGAAATATATTCACTAGATTTATTTCTTAGAAAATTGGTGGCATATATAGTATTTCATCTCTTTTTTACTTTAAAATTCAATTGGGAAAAAATAAAATTTTATTGGAGATCACTCTATTTTGGTGCATAAAGATGATACTCATTCTTTTTACAAATGCATAATATTCTATTGTGTAGATGTAGCCTGAGTTACTTAATCAACTTTCTATCAATATACACATGGTTTGTTTCCAGTTGTTTACTATTACACTGCCTCGATTAGTAACCTCATTCATATATCATTTAGAATGCATGCAGAATCCATTTTTGTAGGACACATACACAGAAGTGGATATCATGGGTCAAAGGATAATTGTATTTGTATTCTGGTGTACAATGTCAGATTTCCCTGCATAAGAATTATACCATTTATCACTCTCAACAGCAATGTATGGGAATGCTGTTTTCCCACAGCCTAACCAACTATGCCTTTTTTAAAAAAAATTTGGAACATGATAGGTTAGAAAAAGCATCTCTGTAGTGTGTTTCCATTTTCTTAATATAAGTGAAAAATCAGAAAATTATTTTGTGTTTTTAAAGACCATTTTTGGAGCACCTCGGTGGCTCAGTGAGTTAAGTGTCTGACCCCTGATTTCAGCTCAGGTCATGACCTCAGGGTGTGAGATGAAGTTCCGTGTCAGGCTCAGTGCTGGGCATGGAGCCTGCTTAAGATTCTCTCTCTCTCTCTCTCCCTCTGTCCCTACCCCTACTCCCCCCAAGGAAAAAAAAAAGACCATTTGTATTTGTCTTTCTGAGAATTGCCAAGTTCATATTCCTTGCTAATTTTTCTATTGGAGTCTTGATCATATTATTCTTTATTTCTAGAAGCTCTTCATATCTTAAGGAGGCTAGTCTTTTGTCTGTGGTACAAACTATAAAGATGTTTCACAGTTTTTCATTTGTCTTTTACTTTGCTTGTGATTTAAAAAACAATTTAGTAAAATTTACTACTCTTTTCATTTAAGCTGTCTGGATTTTGACTCTTTTCTTAACAAGTACTACCCAATCACAGACTTTTTAAACTACACCCATATTTACATCTAATATTTGTGGGTTTTTCTAAAAAATCTTTAATCAAATTGTAATTAACCCTGGTGTATACTGTGAGAGACCTAAAAATTAGCTTTTTTCTCCTAAATGGCTCCCAGTCATCCAAACAAGATTTATTTTAAAAATTCGGTTTTACCAAGAGACTTTTAGATGCCACTTTTATCATATACTAATTTCCATATTTATTCCATTTTTTTGAACTTTCCATCCTATTCCATTCTTTTCTCTATTTATATACAAATATAACATCATTTTAACTATTAAAATCTTATGATATACTTTAAATTTTGTCTGGCTAGTGCCCCTTAGTTGATTTTTTTTAAAACAATGTTTTACTATCTACATCTGACTGGTTCTTTTCTCATATAAACTTTCAACCATATTTGATTAACTTTAGAGAATAAAACAATAATGGCAACAACCACACTATTGATACTAGGGATTAATTTGCTATTTATAAATTTTATAATATATACATTTACTTTAGGAGGAATAGACATCTTTTTATTATTGAACCTCCCTAGCTAAAGCATAGTGTAGTTTTCTATTTGCTCAACTCTATGTAGGTCCTTCAGAAAACTTACAGGCTTCATTTCAGATTTATTTCTAGATATATTCTCTTTTTTGTTGCTACTTTAAAGAAAGGAATCTTTTTTAAATTAAATGGGTTTTGTTTATGCAGAAAGTGTCTATTGATTTCTCAATACTAATTTTATATCCCAATAACTTATTGTTTCTAGTAGATTTTCACATCATTCTTCTGGAACTACAGGAGCACTTTCTTACCTTCTGTCATCTGAAATATTTTTATATTTTCATTTTACATTGTCATACCTCTAATTTCTCTCTTTTGTTAATCTCACTGTCTGAAGCATCTTATATAATGTTAAATAGCAGTGGTAGTGGTGAGCATTTTCTTCTCTTCCTGATTTTAATTGAAATGTATCATAATTAAATAAAATATTGTATATATAAAATGTTACATATATTCAGCATTATACTGGAGGGCCCAGATGGTGCAAAAAGATAATATGTTTATATCTATGTGTTCATTTTAATGAAATATTTGTTGAATCCTATTTTATCAAGGTGATTTTGTTTTGTTTTGAAAGAAATAGGTTTAAATCAGGTCAAAATGCCCTTTCAACATTTTTAGAAATCAATCATATGGATTTGTGGGGCACCTGGGTGGCTCAGTCATTAAGCATCTGCCTTCGGTTCAGGGCCTGATCCCAGGGTCCTGGGTTCGAGCCCCTCATTGGGCTCCTTCCTCCTCTGGGAGCCTGCTTCTTCCTCTCCCACTCCCCCTGCTTGTGTTCCCTCTCTTGCTGGCTGTCTCTCTCTCTCTCTGTCAAATAAGTAAATAAAATCTTTAAAAAAAAAATCATATGGATTTGCATTGAGTTGCATCACTGAGATGCATTAGTGAGAGATAAATGAGAATTTACTCCATAGTTTTCATTTTTTTGTCCTTTTTTCTAGTTATGGATAAAATATTACTTACACTTTATGAAAATAATTTTAAAGAATTCCTTCTTTTATGTACTCTTACATAATAGGTGTAATTACCATTGGAATGATATGTTCTTTATGGATTTGGTAGAATTTCATGTTAAACTATTTGAGCTTAGTGGTATTTGCAGAGAAGAGGGGAAATTTACAAATTTCTCCAGTTCTCTAGGGAAATTTATCTATTTCCACTTTCTTTTCTGGTAATGCTTCTGGTAGATTTTATTTTTCTAGATAATTATCTATTTCATTTAGATTTTTTTTTTTGCATAGCACTACCTAATTTGTAAAAGACTTTTAAAATTCCCTTAGTGACTTTGATTATTTGTCCATATTACTTCTCATTTTGTGTTTTAATATTTATTTTGTCTTTACTAAGGATGCTAATGGTTTCTTTTACTGATTTTTTTTTGCTCTAAATTCAATCTGCAACTTAAAAAAAATAGATGAGGTATGTCCTCTTGTATATATTTACATATGTTTAGTGTTTTACAGTCCCTCTAAGTATTTAGAAATTTTTTAAAAAAAATCTTTGTTTTAGTGGTTACCATTAAATGTATACATTTATTCAGTATCCTTAGTTTTCTTTTTCTTTAAATGGTATCTGTTAGTACCTCATTATGAGCAACAGTGAAATTAATTAGCTCATAAATTCTCCTTCTTTTTCCTCTCTTGTCCAATTTGTTCAATAGTATTACTTTTCATAATATTTACCACCATTATGTTCAACATTATACTGGAAGACCCAGACAGTGCAAAAACATGAAACTGAACGATTGGATTAAAAATAAAGGCACACATTTAACTGGGAAATAAAGAGGTAAAACTGTATTTGCAGATGATCTGATTATGTGTGTGGAAAACTGAAAAAAAAAACTAAAAAGTTACTGTAATTAGTGAATACATTTAGCAAAGTTGCAGTTTACAAGGCTAGTACACAAAAATTAATTATATTTCTATAAAATGGAAATGCATATTTAAGAAATATTATTTAAACTCCATCTTAAATCATATAAAAATATAAACTACTTAGAAATATATTTAATAAAGATATTCAAGGTCTGAATACCAAAAAATTACAAGATATGTGTTGCCGAGTTTAATTGATCTGCTGAGTTTGATCTATAGATTCAATAAAATCCTAGTCAAATTGATAGGTTGATTACAACAACTATATGAAAATAAAAAGAATCTACAATAGTCAAAACAGCTTTAATAAAGAAGAATAACATTGAAAAACTTACATTACCTGATTCAAGACTTACTGTAATCCTGAAATAACTAATATAGTGTGGTATTGGCATAATAGAAGATAATAAGATTAATTAAACAAAATGAAGATTTCCAAAATAAACCCCCATATGTATGGTCACTTGGTTTTTGCCATAGGTTTGAAGGCAATTGAATTAGGGAAGGATACTCTTTTTAATAAATGTTACTGAAATAATTGGTCATCTGTAAAAAAAAAATTATAACTGACTCTTAATATCATATACAAAATTTAGCATCAAGAGAATTATAGACCTATTAGATAAAGATATAAAACTTCTTGAAGAAAACATAAGATAAAATTTTTGTCATACTGGCTTTGACAGAGTTTCTAAAACAGGACAAAAAAGCATTATCCATAAAAGAAAATAAAAGGTAAAATGGACTCTTGTTCTTTGATAGGCATGGTCAAGAAAATGAAATTGCCAGCCACAAAATGGGAGAAGATATTTGCAAGTCTTCTATTTGACAAAGGTCATGTATCTAGAAAATATAAAAAAACAAGTTTAACTCAATATTAAGAAAACAAATCTATTTTTTTAGCTGGGCAAAAGATTTAAAGAGATATTTAGCCAAAGAAGATATATGTATAGACAATAATCACATGAAAAGATGCTCAACATCACTAGTTATCAGAGAAATTCAAATTAAAACCACAAGCATACACACACTAGAATTGCTAAGACCTAAAACAAAACAAAACAAAACAAAACAAAAACACTAAGTTTTGACAAAGATATGAAGCAACTGCATTTCTTATACATTGCTGGTGGCGATGCAAAATGGTGCAGCCGTTTTGAAAAAAGCATTTTGTCATTTAAACATCAGCATTAAACATGTACTCATCTCATGACCCAGCAATCCCACATCTAAGTTTTTACCCAAGATATATTTTAAAAATAGATCCATACAAAGACTTTGTATTAATCAGGGTTCTCCAGAGAAACTGAACCATTAGGGTGTGTGTGTATGTGTGTGCGTGTGTAAAGATGCTATAAGGAATTGGCTTATATGATTATAGAGGTTGAAAAGTCCCCAGATCTTCAGTCAGCAAGCTAGAGACCCAGGAAAGATGATGGTGTGTATTTAAGTTGGAAAGTTGGCAGGCTTGAGCCCCGAGAAAAGCTGATGTTTCAGTCTGAATCTGAAGGCTGGAAAAGGTCTATGTTCCAGCTCAACCAGCCAACCAGGCATGTTCCCTCTTATATGAAAAAGGGTCAGGATTTTTGTAATATTGGGCCTTCAACTGATTGCATGAGGGCCACCCGTCCATTAGGGAGGCCAATCTGCCTTACTCAGTCTACTGATTCAAATGTTAATCTCATCTAGGGGCGCCTGGGTGGCACAGCGGTTTAGCATCTGCCTTCTGCTCAGGGCGTGATCCCGGCGTTATGGGATCGAGCCCCACATCAGGCTCCTCTGCTATGAGCCTGCTTCTTCCTCTCCCACTCCCCCTGCTTGTGTTCCCTCTCTCGCTGGCTGTCTCTATCTCTGTCAAATAAATAAATAAAATCTTAAAAAAAATGTTAATCTCATCTAAAACTACCTTCACAGACACACCCAGGATAATGTTTCACCAAATATCTGGGCACCTCTGGGCCAGTCAAGATGCCACATAAAATTAACTATCACAGAGTTATATACGCATTTCCAAAGTAGCAGTATTTATATTAGACCCAAATTGGAAGAAAAAACCTAAGTGTTCCATAACTGGTGAATGAATAAACAAATTGTGGTATACTCATATTAGGGAATACTACTCAGTAATAAAAAAGAAAAAAACAGTGATATACACAAAAACATGGATGAATCTCAAAAACATGATGCTAAGTTAGAAAGTGAAACACAGAAGACTACATAGTATATGATCCCGTTTGTATAAAATTTTAGAGAAGGTTAAGTTATGGTGACATAAAGCAAAGTTGTTGTTGCCTGGGACAAAGGATGAGGGGAATAAATACAAACAATCATTAGGGAATTTGGGGGGTTGATTTAGAAGTTCTGTATCATGTTCATGGGTATGGCTACACAAATACATACAATTGCCAAAGTATATCAAACTCTACACTTAATATAGATTGGTGTTATTGTATGTAAATTTTCCCAGTGAAGCCCAGGAAAAAGAAGATGTTAATTACAGCATTATTTATGAGACTAAAAATAGAATATCTTGTAATAGAGAAATGATGAAGTTATGACATTTCAATTGAATGAAATATTATGCTCTCACGGAAAGGATGGAATTGAAATGTATTTTGAATCAGACATGGTTGGTATGCTATGACTGAAACCATTCCAAAAAAAATCACATTTCAATAGACACTAAAAGGAGAACATAGGTACTTAGAAATAGTTGTTTTAAGGAAATAAAAAAGTTAATATTTCAAATTTTTATTTACATTTTTATAAGAATAAATGCAGTCTAAAGAAAAATAACATAATTGGATATCACAAGTCCCACAGCCTCAGAAATACATCTAGTCTGTTTCCCCCACTTTAAAAACTGAATGACACATTTCCCAAAGGAGCTTATAGTAAGGGCTGGAAAGGAAATAATATAGAGACTATGGTTATTTTAAATTCTTTCAAAATGTGAGGAAGATGCTAATATATAAGAAGTGTTTTTTTATTTATTTCTGATTATTCTTGTCCCATTTTATGACAAGATTTCTCCTTGTGCTTTTCAGTTGCTTTATATCTTTCATGACATCAGAATTAATGGGAAAAATGTTTGCATCTGACACTACTATTCAAGCACTTTTATTGGGTATACTATTATTTGTAATGGCCTCACAGTTTTACATTTTAGTTAGATTCTCCCTGTGCCTAAATCATTCTCTCTTAATGACTTAGGCACTGGAGGCACATTAAAGCTTTTAACCACTAAGAAATCACGGGTCTTTTAGGAAATTGCTGCTGCCATGCATAATTTGGTACTCATGGCACTCACCTGTGCCTGTAGCAATTATAGATTTCCCCACTGATTCCACAACATCATGAAAGAGTTAATGGACCTCTCTAACAGTGCAACTTCCTAACAGGATAAAATAAATAGTTTCAGTGCAAGTCTAATCAGATTTCTTAATAAAAATAAGAAGTAACTGAGTTATTGGCATTCCAGCTTATCTGATACCAATAAAGAAGGAACATAATGCATTTAACATAACATTTAAGATTATGCAATATGTGATTTTAAAATGTTCAGTAATAATAAAGTAAAAGCTCTGTGATAGAAAAGCAAAAATATTTGTATCCATCCTGGATAAAGAGATATAATTAATCGAGCATTAGGCACCTTAGAAAGTCTGGTTATTCTGACTTTAGTGAGGCAGAAACAATCTGGGAACAAAAATACAATTGTGAGTTTCCTTCTCTTTATTCTTATGACATAGCTTGAGGCAGTGATGCTCTCAAATTCTCTTCCTCTGCCACTTCCTTCTGTATCACTAACTTCCCCTCACACATTGTTATTATTTTTTGTTTAATGGACACTGTGTTCTAAGTTATTGACAAATACTAAAACATAACTCCTTGTAATAACCCTATGAAGTGGGTATTATTGATGTCTCTGCTTCAGATATGAGAAACCAGAGATCCGGAGACGTTAAGTAACTTTCTCATGCTTGTGAGTCTGCATCCGTATTCTTAAACCTTTGAGTTAATGTACCCTGATATTTTATTACTTTTTCCAAATTCCACCAAGAATAGATCTGATATTAGTTACTTAGGACTCCCATTTCCCCCCATTTTTGTTATTTTCCTTAGCAGTTATGGAGCATCATACCTTATGGAGGGGAAAAAATATTGGTGCCATGATAAAAACATTTTAAGTCCCTAGAATGCAGGTGACGAGCTATTTTCAGAAAATTCTGTCTGTACCCAGAAATATATGCCTTTGAAGTTTTTTTTTAATCTATATTTTTCTACTTTAAACATGCTTTATAAGTGGTTGAAGGCTTCTTACCAATAAGACTGAGGTACTACAGCCTCAAACCCAATAGAATCCAGGGCACCAACATTTGCAATTACTTCAAAATTTGGAGGAATAGGGGAAATGGGCAGGTTGGAAATCACTTGTCAGTATATTCAATCTCTCAGAAAACATGATTTTCTCAAATATCTGTATCCTCACTGCTATTAGTTTTGCAATCTCCATAGTTTATAGCACCTTCTATAATGAAGCTGGCTGTCCAAAAGGTACTCCTTTACCAAAATCAAATGCTTTCTAAATCTGAGTGATGTTGGAACAGTCATTTTATACAATAGAAATAAATATTTCTCTTCTAAACTAAGCATACATAGAGAACAGTTCTTTGGAGTTGAAAACAAGTGGCTAGGAAAGGAATTGCTGAGCAGTCTTCTTTGTCCCCTTAGGCTATACAAACCTAGGAAAAAGAAGTGATAAGCACACTGTTAGAACAATCTCCAGTGGAAAAAACAATGGATTAACATATATTTAGAATCTGGTTTGGTACAATTAAGGGTTCAAAATAATTCTACCAGCTTGATTTCTTAGACCAATCTATCTTCTTAAGTATTTAATCAATAAAAAGTAGAATTGTGGTTATAGGAGAACCCATGAAAAGGCATTATTTTGCATTTTCCTCTCTTTCCCCTGGTATAAAATGAATTTGCTTTCTAGGAGGTAACATACTGAAAAGTGTAGTTTTCACATTTTAATTGCATTAAATACCATCACTGGATCACCATCAATGTTTCCCCTTGACTACTCAAGCACATAATAGGTTTCCAGGCCAGAAATGGCCAAGTCACTGTCAAATAAGTGTCAATATCAAAGTATGCACCTGTAAGTTCTCTTAATCAATTAAAATTAACAATACATTAATTATAAACTGCATAACTAACAATGTGTGAAGCATGTACTGAAAAAAAACATCAATATCAGTTAAAAAATTACAGACAGGGGTCACAGGACCCAAGTGAGAAATATGCGTATTCCATCACCATGCCTCAAGACAAGGCACTTATCCCCATCCTGGACTTATTTTTGAGGTAGAAGGAAAGAGGCATTAATTTTTAAAAGCACTTGGTTTATTGATGTTATAAGTCAGATCTACTTGCCAGTGGCCATGTTTGCCAATATTTATTCCCTGCCTAATATTGAAACTAATACAAAGGAAATTAGAGCTTAAAAGTAGAGAAAAAAGATACTCATTTATCATTTTGGTAAAGCCATACTCATAATTAACAGCTTTATAGGTAGAGAAAAGACATTGTTAAGGAGAAGGTTGTGATTATGTTACTGGTAGCGCTGTATGGAATTGGGGGAGGTAGAGCTGTTCAATCCAGAGATGGGTTGGATAATTAAGGTCAGGTAGATGACCTAATATTTCCTTAACATGGGAAAATACAAGCAATCAGAAAAGTTCTACATGCTTTTACAACCATGATTATCCGTTCTGTTTTCATCAGAACCCATATTCCCCTTACATTTGATTAAATTGGATGAATTTTCTGTTTTTATCAAATAATAATAATATATATATATACTTATGAACTGGATCCTATCAAGGTTTGCCTACTCAAGAACTTAATTGTTTATATTATCCTGTTTTTTTTTCCCTACATCTGGGGCCAGTAAACTATGGCCCACAATCCAAATCCTACCTTTCATCTGTTAGTAAATAAAGTTTTATTGGAATACAGCTATGCCTGTTCACTTACATATTATGTATGGCTCCTTTGTGCTACAGTGACAGAGCTTAGTAGCTGTGATAGACCACATGGCCCAGAAAGTCTAAAATATTTAGTATTTGGTTATTTAGAGAAATTGCTTGCAAACTGATGTCCAACATTCTCAATAGTTTTTCTTCTTGGTTATATTATTCCCATTAACAAAAAAACATTTTGTAATATTTCTTATTAAAAGTGATTATCTGTCCTAACTTGCTACTTTCCTCCTTCAATAACTGTCCCATTTCTCTGTTCCCCTTTATAGAAAATATCCTCAAAAAGCCTGTATATATACTAGCTTTTCCACCTTTCCTTGCCCATTTTTTACTTGAATCCAGTGAAGAATTTATTTCAACCATTTTATAAAACCGCTCTTTTAAGGTCATCAGTAGTACATGTGTTTCCAATTTCACTGGCCAATTGTCAGTCCTCATCTTATTCATTAGTCAGTCCTCATCTTATTCATTAGCAGTATTTGACATATTATTTTCACCCAATTTTTGGGGAACATTTATTTGATTCTTCTAATACCTTACACACCAGTTTTTCTCTTCTCAGTCACTTTTCCTGGTTCCTCCTTATTTTTATTGTTCCTGAACTCTGAAGTAGTCCAAGATTCAGTCCTCAGACTTCTATCTATAATTATCCCCTTCATAATTTTATCCAGTATCATTAATTTAATTACCATATATTCTATACACTGTTGATTCCCAAAACTGTATTTCTAACTCAGGACCTCTTCCTCAAATTCCAGACACCCTGTCTAACTGCCTTGGATCTACTTGGATCATAAATAGGCATCTTACTGTTAATTTGCCCAAAACAGAACTCTTTAAGCACATTTTCTGAAGGATCAACTTTGCTGAGGCTCATGCTTTTGCTAAATTCCAAGTAAATGCAGTCTGCCTCTATAGAAACATATGATTATCTATTTTAAAGCTTCCACTAAGGGTTTCTGCTTCCAGTATGGAGGAGTAAAGGCCTAATATGAATACCAGTTCAAATACTAGTTAAGAACTTTAGACAAAAGCAAGCAAATAAGCCAAAATACCTGGAGCCCTGATGACTTCACAAATACAAATATATCTGTAAAGGGGAATCAAAACTTGGACCAAGTGAACAGCACAGAGTGAATTCCCTGTTTTTTACAGCAGTCATGGCAGCATAGGGGAAGCTAAAATTTTTATAGTAAATCTCAAGTGTTTCTGGTAGGAAAGCAAGCAGGGAACTCTGCAAAGGAGAAATCCGGAGAAGGGAAATCTTTTTTTTTTTTTTTTGAATATTTATACATTTTTATTTTAATTTCTTTTTTTAATAATATTTTTTATTATATTATGTTAGTCACCATGCAGTACATCCCTAGTTTTTGATATAAAGTTCCATGATTCATTACTTGCGTATAACACCCAGTGGTCCATGCAATACGTGCCCTCCTTAATACCCATCATAGGCTGGTGATGGGTATTAAGCAGAGAAGGGAAATCTTAAATTTTGTTTAAACTCAGCCCAAACCTGTAAAGCATGCACATGTAGGGCAAACTGGAAACAGGTTCCAGCTAAGGCTAAAAGAATAAAATTGGAGTCTAAGCCACTTAACCCTTTAGTCAGGGCACTTTTCAGTTTGGGTATAATCAAATTACCTACTGAAAGAAAAAAAAACACATCACTACTTTTTAGAGCAATATAAGAAATCCAGAATGTCCACAATCTGATATTCACAATGGCCATGTTAAATCCAAAATTATTTGACACATAAAGAGCCAGGAAACTTAGGCCCAATTTCAAAGGAAAAAGCAATCAACAGATGCCATCCTTAAGATAAACCAAATGATGGGAATACGTCCATTGGATTAAATAATCCAAATAAAAGCACATACTATTAGATCAGATAAAAAGCAAGACCCAGCTATGTACTGTCTGTAAGAGATGCACCTTAAATATAAAGAAACAGATAGATTTAAAATAAATAAAAAGGTGAAAGATTTATTCGATCTGAAAAGAAACCAGAACACTACATCAAAAACTAATGATGTACTATATGTTGGCTAACTGAACATAATAATAAAAAAAATTTTAATTAAAAAATAAATTAAAAAGAACAGATATATCATGCAAAGAGTAAATCTAAGTTGACTGGAACTGTAATATTTATACTAGATAAAATATGAGACACCGCTTTTTCTAGAAATAAAGAAAGGACATTTTATAAAGATAAAATGGTCAATTTATCAGGAAGACATAAAAATTATTAACATGTATATACCTAATTACAGAGCTTCAAAATAAAAATTGAGAGCATTAGGGAGAAAAAAAAAGATACTTCTGGATTCATGGGAGGATATTTTAACACCTTTTCGCAATACAAAAACAAAAACAGAGTAACTAGCCAAAATTTAGTTAAATCATGGATATTTGGAGCAATACTCTAAACCTCTGTGGCCTAATTTATATTTATAGAACACTACATCAGACTACTGCAGGATACACATTTTTTTCAAGTGCATGATAAATTCACAAAGGTAAACTATATGGTAAGCCATAAAACAAGCCTCATAAAAATTAAATATATTGAAATCATACTGAATATATTCTCTAACCACAACAGAATTAATTTAGAAATCAATAATGAGAGCACATGTAGGCAAGCCATACACCCACACGTACCCACACACACAACAGTGCTTATAGGATATTTGATAGCCACACACACATTTTTTAGTAAAGAAATGAGTAAAGAATTTAACTAAAATTTACTTAAATTCCTCGATCTAAGATTCCATCTCAAGAAGACAGAAAAATAAGAAAAAGCTCAAAACTGTTAGAAAAAAAATAATAAAGATAGGTGCAGCAACCAAAGGATAATAAAACAGATTAAATAATGGAGATAATAAAGTCAAAATCTGGATCTTAGGAAAGAGTAACAAAATTCACAACCTTTAGCTACACTGATCAAGAATTTAAAAAGATTGAATGCAAATCATCAGTGTCATAAATAGAAAAATGGATATCACCACCGATCCTGTAGACATTAAAAAGATAATAAGAGAGCATCATGAACAACTTTATGCAAACAAATTCTGAAACTTAGATGAAACGCACAGATTCCTTGAGAGATTCAAGCTAACAAACTCAGTCAAGAATATATAGACAACCTGAATAGTGCCATATCTATCTATTAAAGAATTGAATTTATAGTTAACAGTCTTCCTCATAAGAAAACTCTAGGCTCTGATGGTTTCATTTTTGAATCCAAACCAACATTAAAGAAAGAAATGATAGCAATTACAAACACTTTCATAAAATAGAAGGGGAGGGAATACTTTTTATGAGGCCACTATTATGCTGATGCCAACACCACACAACGATATCACAAGAAAACTACAGATCAATATCCCTTAAGAATTTAGTTGCAAAATCCTAAACAAAATATTAGCACATCTATTTTAGCAACATACAAAAAGATAATATATCATGGCTAAATAAGGTTTCTCTCCAGAATGCAAGTTTTGTTTATTATTAAAATAATTCATTCATATAATTCAAAAACACATTACAAGAACAAGGGAGAAAAATAATTTCTTCACTTCAAGAGATACAGAAAAATTATAAATATTTGTTCATGATAAAAATACTCATCAAACTAGAAATAGAACTTCCTCAATTTGATAAAGGGCATCTTCAAAAACCAAAAATCCTGCAGCTAACATTAAACTTAATAGTGAAAGAGTAAGTGCTTTCCCCTAAGATCAGAAATTAAACAACAATGTCCCCTTTCACCACTTCCGTTAAACTCTGTTGGAGACCCCTAGCCATAGTAGTGAGGGAAGAAAAAGAAATGAGTCATAAGATGTTAAAGGAAAAACTGTGTCCCTATGTAGTTGACATGATTATTTAATAGAAGAATCCTGGTGAATCCACAAATGACTACTAGGGAAAAAAAAATTAGAGAATTTAACAAGATCACAGGGTAGAAAGTTAATATACAAAAAAACAATAACACTTAAGAGATTGTATTTACTTAAATTCCACATACAAGTGAAATCATATGGTATTTGTCTTTCTTTTACTCTTTGCACTTAGCATAATATACTCTAGTTCCATCCATGTCGTTGCAAATGGCAAGATTTCATTATTTTTGATGGCTTAGTAATATTCCATTGTATATACATACTGCATCTTCTTTATCCATTCATCAGTCGATGGGCATTTGGGCTCTTTCCATCGTTTGACTATTGTTGATAATGCTGCTTTAAACATCGGGGTGCATGTACCCCTTCAAATCAGTATTTTTCTATTCTTTGGGTGGGCACTTGTGATGACCACTGGGTGTTGTACGTAAGCGATGAATCACTAGATTCTATATCTGAAATTAATATTATACTGTAAGTTAACTAACTGGACTTTAAATAAAAACTTGAGAGAAAAAAATAAAGAAAAGAGTATTTACAATAGTGCCCCAAATCACTATATACTTAGGAATAAATTTAGTAAAAGATGTATAAGACACAACCATTAAAACTAGAGAAAATTGACAGGGAAATTTGAATATTTAAATGAATTAAGAAATATACTCTAATTCTGGATTGGAAGCCTCAAAATAGATAATATACTAATTACATTAAAATTTATCTAATATTCAGCTAAATCCCAATAAAAATTCCAGCAGGGTTTTTTTTTTTTTTTTGGTGGAAATTGACAAATTGGTAGCTAATATTTAATTGTGTTTAGTAAAGGATAAGTAAAAAACAGAATAATTGGTAAACTGGTGTAAAATTTACCAGTTTTTGGTTTGTTTCAATTCAATTGTTTTATAAAGTTCCTGAAAAATATTACAATCCTCCAACTCTGCACTTAGTATAAATGTTTAGGTGAGCACTAAGAACACTTACTGAAAAGTATATAAAATGTGTATCTAATTTTATCATACATTATTGGACATTATTGTCATTTTCTCAACTCCAAAAGCTATCAGGAAACATAAAGACTACATATATCCAGACCTCTGGTTTTCAGGGAGAGAATTATACTAATGGTGGAAAATGTTACACAGTACAAATATTAAAGTTGACATAAGTAGATTTGCTTTAGCATTTATTTAATAACTTAACCACTGCATAGTTTTTTCACCTCTATGAAGTTCTTAATAGGTCTTTTTCCTGTCAATCAGACTAGTGCAAGATGCGACCTCGGTTTATTTTAATGGAAATTTTTACCTGAAAAGAAGTGCCATTCACCTTTTAACTGAGTATCAGGGGTTAGGTCAGGTTAAGAGAATATTGTATATATTTTTTAAAAGAAAATATTTCAAACTCTTCATAGCACATGGAGTGGTGCCCTCCTCGACCCCTTATGACCTGACAAACTGATAATGCCAGACTGAGCTTCTCAATTTAGTTGTGGAAATCTCCTTTTTGGGATATTATTAATTTTATACTTAAAAAAAATGCTACTACTTCTAAAGGATGCAAGACTTTCCAACTTGACTCTGAATGTCTTCCCTGCCATTGTGTTCTTTGTGTAGGCTGCCCTATAGAGTCTATTTAAAGAGAGATTCAAGAATCAAACCCACTGACAGTCTCTCAGAAAGATTTGCTGTTGGCACTTGACAGGAAGTAGCTTATCAATCATCTGGAGGCCTTTTGTTTAGAAAACTACAAAGAAAAGTAAAGCAAATTTTGAGGGCTATTTGCTCATAATTTGTCTATGCATATGTGCCTTAAAGTATTTCTTCTTGTTAAGGAAACATTTCCATATAGATTTTGGTAAACTGACACTATTTCTCAAATAGTAAGAAGAGTAGGTATGATAGAATTCAAACAGAAAGTGTCTTGTTTAGATAACCAGTCTAAACCAACTTTTATTAAAAAATATAAAGCTGAAAACTGTTGTTCAAGACCCCACAGCTAGAGTCAGTCTTGGCTATATTCTTTGTAGTATGCCACCCAGTGCCCTACATTTTAATTTTTGATAGCAATATTAGCCTACTTATATTGAATTACAAAATTACATTTACATGCAAATTCAAATGTAAATTTTAAAATGTAATATTTCAAATTTGAATAATGGTTCCTGGTACACTGAAAATAAGCTGTAGAGCTTCCTTTATAAAGTCTTACATGTAGGCATTAAAATATCTATATTAATGAGGACATAAATGTTGACTACTGTCTTATTTATAGAGAGGGTTATAATATTTGTGTTATTCGCTATACTTATATTATATGCCAGGCACTAAACATATTTGATCTTGCAAAGTAGATACTGTTATATACATATTTTAGATGAGGACATGGACACTCAAAAAGGTAAAGGACTTCTCAAGGGTACATTTAATTAATGACAGAGGACTGATTCCATTTCAGATTTGTTTGATTTCAAAGTGTAAGCTCTTATCCATTTTGATAACTTCAAAATGTTTTTCTCTATAGCCCATGCCAATAGTGAATCAAAGTATTTCTATTCTGTTTAATTTAAAATTTGTTTATATGGTCAGACAGCCTCTCCTCTGCTGTCCTGTCTGCTGCTCCCTTGCAGTGTATTCAGTGAACTCCTATCTCCTTAAATAAAATAAAATAAAATAAAATAAAATAAAATAAAATAAAATAAAATTTGTTTATATGATTTTGTTTTCTATTGGCAAATAAAGTTGCTCTGCATTAAACTTTTATGCATTATGTAAATCCAACCTGCAAAAATAATGTAACTTTCATCAAAAATAATTGTGAGGTCACCCCTTAGTCTTCTCTTAAGTAAACACAGAATTTTATAGCAAGAAAGATCCTTAGAATTTATCAAACAAAAACCAATAATTTTCACAAGGGGAAACTGAGACCTATTAATGTGAAGGATCATGAAGCCATTTAAATTTCGGAAGGGTGTGTGCTCACACAGAAACCCAGGTCTGAAAATGACATCTCCAGACTTTTCTCTCTGCTCCTTGTGCTGTGCAAACGTGTGGTCGAGGTAGGAAAAGAGAAAAAAAAAGAGCAATTTAAAACCCATTATATAGGCAAAATTCAACTCTATGAGGTGGCCTTTCCTGAATAAAAATGTCCTCAGTGTAACTGAAGTGTTATTATACTAGGCATGTTTATATTTCAAGTACAGTCATGTTTCTATTGTCATAATAATGAGAAACAAGGCTGGCATGGGAGGCTTAAAACCTCATAGATACGTGACAAGAAATAATGTATGAGACTATCGCTAATGTAGTTGATATCTTTGAATACCTGAAAGTAATCTGTAGAATATTATTTTAAAATTTGAGTTTATCTTACAAAAAGATCAGTTTGATAGAAATGTTAATATTTTTAAAGTTTTCAAATAAATGTAAGCATAATTAAATTGAGGTATTTAAACATATAAAAATGAAATTATTTAAAATATAATGATAACATTGTAGGACAGGTTTAGGAACATAACAAACAAGGAAAAATAATTATTTTTCAATTATACTCTTAACTAGGGCATGATAGAAGGAAATAGAATTTACACATCAGGTGAAACTCTAAGTGATCCTAATATGAAGACTGGAAAAAGAAGTGAGTAATTTATGAAAAGCTGGCATTCCTTTTTTCCCCCAATCTTTAATTTTTAGTTAATTCAGCTATTTACAGACATACGATAGTAGCTACACTTGATAAATTTCCTGATTTATAGAGCTAAGTTTCTGTAGTTTTTTATTAATGGCTTCTATAGTTTTACTGATGAAGCAAAGCACATGGATGTTTAATTTCCATATATTTTAAGCAGATTCAAGAAGATCCTCTCAAATATCTTTGTGTGTATGTTTTCTTTTAAAGGGAAAGGGTCATTTGGTGCCAGAAGATTCTAGTAAAGTGATGTTTCTCATTTATGACTTACAATACAACTTACCCATGAAGTATAACTATCAACGATCTAGTTAAAATAATTGTTTCCTACAACTGGCGCGTATGCTACATAACAAAATATTGGAGTCCATCTCTTTTATATTATCCTAGGACCTCACATGGGATGAAGCAAGGTTTCTCAACCTCAGCGCTATTGACATTTGAGACTGGATAACTCTGTTGTTGGAGACTATCCTGTGCACTGTAGGGTGTTTAGCCAGCCTCCCTGGCCTCCACTCTCTAAATGCCAGTGGAATTCCTCTTCCCTTCTTAATGTCCTGACAATTGAGGAGTGTCTGCAGACACTTGCCAAATATCCCCTGGAGGACATAATCTCTCCTGGTTGAGACTACTGGGTTAGGGGTATAAAATATCTCACCAAAGTAAACTTTTCTCTGTGCCTCTGATTCTTCACTGTTTAGGTCATGGACCCATTTACGAATCTAACTGTTCTCAGGATAATTTCATGCAGAAACAGCATTTTTTTGTATTACATCTTGGTGATAAGGACCCTTCAGATCCATCCATGCTCTTTTGTTTAAAGTATCTAGTTTGGACAATATTTCTAAATAATGTATTTGAGTGAAAACAAAGAACAAATTGAGAAAATGCATATTTTTAGGCACCTCGCATATTAAATCTTCTTACAAAACACTTTGGTACATCAAAGATTCATTTTAACTGCCAATCAAGTCACATCCTACATGTCTTTAGGTAAGTAAATCCTGTCTTTCTCATAGTACCATGGAAAGTTCTATGTCAGGCTGTTATTTTTTTCCCTCAACATTTATATTAAGTTAATGTTCAACTTTAAGTATCTATCTCCCAGGAACCAGAAATCTGAATGTAACACCTCCAGTGACAAGCAATTTTGTAGTAAACCTAGGTATGTCCATACAAATAAACCAAAGAGAATAGCTGTGCTATTTGGAAGCGATTTGGAAGATGTCAGTTCTTAAAATAAACCACACCTCTCCCTCCCCCCGGAATGATATTCTAAATGAGTACTCTTACATTTCCAGCTGCTTGAAAATATCTTAAACTATATCAACTATATTAACTATAGCTTCAACAGAAGTTCACTACAGTCAGCGTGTTGATAATGGAATTAACATTTCTCCAAACTCAAATCCAACCCTCTCTTCTTCTAAATAATCTTATTTCTACTAATGACAGCTACATATTTTAATCTCCTAGGTTTCAAGTCTAAAAAGAGCATTTCACTCACTTTCTCTCACTACCTACCCTTGTTCACTCTGTTCCCATAGTAGCATGGGTTTTAGATTTTGACAGTCTGAGAGTGAGTTCAATTTCTGTCATTTGTTGGCATGCAGTTTTTGGCAAATTATGGACACAGTTTCCTGAGACCTTCCTTATTTGTGAAATAAAGATAATAGTACCTGTATCATAAGCTTGTTCTGAGGATTATCAAAATTACGCCAATTCCTTGGATATTCCTTTACCCAATATCATAATAACATTTATAATTATAATGAAAACAGGACAAAGAAACAAATATATGTCTCAACAAAGATTAGCTATCATTACTTATTCGTTTTTTTTATTTCTGTCACAGAAATACTACATCTTCCTTTCCAACAACCAATACTCTAGTTTTGGCATATATTAGTGATTTATGTAGAAATTTGAAGTTTGATTTTATTTCATAATGAATCGCAATTATATCTGTTTTTTTCCCTTCCTGACATGGATTTAAATTCACTCTATAAATGCTTAGGAAACCCAGAATATCATAGCCATATTTCTCTTAAAACAACTTTCCAGAAATAAATGAAGCAAAAAAAAAATCCACATCTATTTAACATACAAATAATTTATAGTATAAAATCAGCTACTTTATGAAGAACTATAATCTTGTTAGATTCATAAAGTTAATGAATTGCTACAATTTGATTTGGATCTTAAATGTGATTTTTTTAGCTTTTTTCCTTAATATATTAAATGTCATTCAGATAGAATGATAAATGCGCATATATCTAAAGAAGTTTCAGGTAAATGTGCAAAGAAACACAGAAAAATTGCTTGGCATAGGAAAAAGCGTTTTTGTCCTTCATTTTAAAAAATGCTTATTTCAGTGGTACTTGATGACACATGGGAATATTAATGGACATGAGCCTTTATGCCTCCAATTTGTAGTTCCCATCTAAGTCAAGAAAAACTTCAAAGTTGTTATATTTTAGGGATATTAGTTGTTCTAAATAGAATGACTTTTTGTATCCATTCAACTGAGTTGCAAATAGTTTATATCAAAGAGGATGCTAATGTGCAGGTTCAAAAGAGAAAGAGAGCAAAACTCTGTTGTGTGGTAGCCAGTAAAGGGCAGAGTGGAAAAAAATGGGAAGAGAGAGGTGGGCAGGGCCAGATCACAGAGGATTTTGTAAACCAGTGTAACAATCTGGCATTTTATTGTGCTTGCAGTAAAAGATTGTCAAATAGTTTTTTTTTTCTTTTAGCAGTGAAAAATTTAATGTAATTTACATGTTTGAAAGATCACCTTACAAAGATCTGATGGGTGGACCTTGGTGGGCAAAGATGCCAAGTACTACTGACAATTCTAGTAAGATGAGGGCAGAGAATTGAAAATTTTTATCTCTTTCCACACTTCTAAATTTGTCTGAAAAAAATTTTTAATGTCTGTAGTTAAATCATGCATACTCCAGATAATCACGTGCTCTATAAGTCCCCACACATTTTTTGCCACCTTGATTCACAATTTTATATTATTGGAAGGTTGCTGGTGTCATTTGAGTTTGCAATCTGGATTCAAACCCGTAAAGACCATTCTATTGATTGTAGTTTGTATGCACCCAAGCTTCTAACTTCTTCTCATCTATCTTGTCTTATTATTTGTAAAATAATATATCCACATGATAAAAAATTGTATGCACACAATTTATACCACAGAAAATTATAATTTAATAACATTAATATTTTAATATTTTTCTGTCATTATTTAGTCCCTTAGCCTATCTCCAGAAGTATCCAGTATCAGCAGTGTCATAATTATGCATCTCCCCCCGAAAGTCTCAGGCATATATGCATATATGTAATTACATATGTATATTCCCTTTACTTTGAACACAAATAGGACTGTAATAGTCAGATTGTTCTGCTTATTTGCTTGTTTTTCTGAACAATATATACTTTTTGTATCTATTTTTAAATTTTTCTTTATGACATATATCACTACATTGCATTATATGAGATGTTATATAATTGTTTATTTTTCTGTTTAACACCTGCTTCTCTCACTACATTGTAAATTTATAAAGACAGGGACTTTGTCTTGTTCATGGTTGCATCACTAGTGCCTGGAACTTAGTATGAGCTCAAGTATTTGCCGAATATGCTAATGAATGAATCATTTATATTGTCCCATGTCAGCCCACATTCTGCCATCCTGTTCTTCTTAATGATTACATGGCATTCCATTGTACAAGTAACATTCATTAATGTAACCATCTTTCAATTGCTGGTTATAAAGGCTATAATGTGGCAACATATTTTTGTATAGCTATCTTTATGTGTATGTGAGTACATTTGTTACATATGTATTTTGAGTACATTTATTAGATGAATCCTTAAAAGGAAAATTGTTCAATCAAAGTGTGTGTGCTTTTAAATTGCATAGGTAGGGCCAAATGATACTCCTAAAAGGGGGTGCTAATTTAGAATCTAGCAAAACAATGTGTTTTTCCATGTCCTTTCTGATAATCATTCTGAGCCCTCAGATGCCAGAAGTAAACTGAACACATCAGAGAGAACAGTAGTAAGATGAGATTTGGGTTTATTCGTCTATAATGCAGAGATGATAATAAAGCCTACCTTGAGTGTGGTTTCAAAGACAGGAACTTGTCTTTGGATTTGAAACAAATAATAAATAAAAATGAGAAAATTGCCTACATGGAGTTACTTATCAAATATACTAATATTTTAGTGGCAGTTTTTTTCATTGGCATAATTGAAAGCAATACATTTTCCCCCATGGGAAAAACTGTATACTTCTTTTTTATATAATAATATTTTTTTATTATACTATGTTAGTCACCATACAGTACATCCCTGGTTTTTTATGTAAAGTTCGAGGATTCATTAGTTGCGTATAGCACCCAGTGCACCGTGCAATACGTGCCCTTCTTACTACCCATCACCAGACTGTATACTTCTAACATTTTAAAGTGTCCCGACCTGGACTTTTACATAAATGATAGCTCAAAAGATTATTCTAGATTATCATTTTTTATTGCTGGATTTTTTTAGAAGAAAAAGCACTAGGTGATAACAATACAACAACAGCAAAAAAAAAAAAAAAAAACAAAACCCTACTGTTTGAGCAGTTATTATAAATGATCATCATGCTAAGTGCTTTCCAAATATTTATTTGATATTCATAGTGCTCCTTTTGGGTTATGCATTATTTCCATTCTACAAGTGAAAAACAAAACAAACATACACAAAAGTTTTAAGTACCTTATCCAAGGCCACAGAGCTAGCTTAGAAGTTAAGAGCTGTGAGTTCTAATCCTTGCTGAACTGCTGAAGTGAGTAAGCAATTTAATTTCTATGTTTGTATTTCCTGATATAAAAAAAAGGAGAGAGAGGGTGGTCATATGTTCCTTTGAAGTTCTAGTATGTAATTGCTGAAAAAACTATTCTAAACCTTACATGATGAGCCCATCCTACTCTTCATCAATTAGATAATTAACAAGTTCTTCATGTATGACTGAATCCTTCTCTATTTCATTTAAGCCCATTTTCCTTTTATTTGATCTTCTCCAGACAAAACAGTATTCCATTCAAAAACAACTAATTCATTCTTTTTATTACATTTTCTGAGTAGGCAAAAACTTTATCTAGCCTTTTAATACAACTAGATTTCTCTCTTTCAGTATTTTAAAAAATTCTTTGGCACACACTTTAATTTCTTCATATCCTTTATTAAAATAGAGACCCAAATTAAACCTAATACTCTAATAAGGGTTTTACCAAGGTAACTAAAGCCAAGTACCTTTATAAAGGAAGAATGATTTCTTAATACTTTCATATCATTGTATTTTTAACATGTTCCAAAATCATGTGGACTTTATTCTTAAGTATATTGCAGATATAGTTTAAAGATGACTCTTTGTTATCTTTTTACTTAAAAATATTTTTAATACTAGTATCTAGTTATTTTTCTCTTGCTATCCTATTTTGAGGTTATGAATATCTCTTTGTATTTTTACTCAGTTTTATTCATTCTTAAACAAGTGTTTGCCCTAATTGTTTAAGTATGTATTATTCTATAAATGGGGATGTGATCAAGAAATTTGATAGTTATATTTTATTTCCTGTTATGGTTATTTAATGTAGTCATTGAGTGAAATCATCTTGTGGAACAGTCTTAAAATCCACAAATTATTTATTTCTTCACCCCAAATTATTGTCAAACTCTTGACAGATATCTCCTTGGTGTGGCCTGCCCCTAGTGCTCTGCTTATTTAAAAGTGATAGAAACAATACCAAACTTCCTTAACTAACCACTTCTGTTTTCCTACCTAGACTATTTTTTATATATTATTTTCAGTTATAAATTGGAAAACAAAAATTCTTCCTGATTTATTCATGAGACATCAAACGGAGAACATGAGGTTGCTTTATAATGCCCTCAAATGCAGAGAAAATACCGCGACATATAAGTTCAGTGCACAACACTGCTAATATGGCTATTACATCGTGTTCTAAAACTGATTAGTTACATTGATTCCAGAGAAGAGTGATCAGAGGGTCCCACCATAAAAGGATGTTAAGGAAAGCATGAGTTTGTAATTTCAGAAGAAAAATTTAAGAGGAAACTAGCTATTAACTGCAAATATTATAAGTAGAATTAATGGTTGAAAGTTACGATGTTTATAATTAATCAGGCCTACAAAAGATCACTAATCATGTGAATAAGTAAGCTTGCATCACTGAAATGGCGAAAGCAAGTCTGTAGAATCAAGTGTAAGAACTCTTACATCTGTTTCAGATACATTACTTGGACTAGATGATTTATACAATTATATATATTTAACTCATATCAAAGTGTGCTATCACGTAAAACATTGTATTAGGTAGAACCATATGAAATGGATTACTTTTTTTATCATTTTGACCTACATTAATGATACATAGTCCCATCTAACATAATATGATTCACTATTAAATTCTGAATGTCCTAAATGTAGCATATTTATGGCTCTGACCTTAAGGGGATTTTACTTGCCATCAGGCAGTCTCTGGACTCGTGTCTCAACCTTCCTTTTTATTGTCCACCTACGAACTTCATTCATTTTTGCCATTCTGAGGCCTACTTTAAGTGGGCATAAGCCAGTCTTTGTAACTCAAATTTGCAACTATTTATTAAGTTTTAATAATGCAAAATGCTGCAGTAGCCTCTCCTGATGATAAGAGACACTGGGATAGAACCTGGAAGTGTCTGTTGTGTCTCAACTGATGAGATTCTGTGGTTCTGATGCTCAGAAAACTGCCCTCCTTCCCATGCAGCTTCCTCTTTGTTTTCTAATGATAGCTGTGCAGATCCTACCTGTGGTCACATTTGTTGTTACTTCTTCTCTTCTGGCTCTAGATATTGTCAGATATTTGAGGTAGAGATAATGTCACTGTCTTTTTTTTTTTTAAATCATTCTCAGTACTTGTTATAGAGCAAGTATTCATTGAAAAGGTCAGGCAGCGACTGCAAAAAACAACTCTGATTCTTAGTGTTGCCACCAGGAGTAGATATTTGGCATGACAGTGAGATCTCTATTGTAGGTGTGTCTTAAGTTAGACATAGACCCTGAAATGAGGATGTCTGTTAAAATAATTTAAGAAAGTGCTCCTGGGGTTGAAGGGGGGGCTGTAAGAGATAGTGAAGGCCAAAGAAGGGTGCATTCTCAGGTAAAAGCCACTCGCATGGTAGCTTTAGTCTGGTCCTGCTGGGGAACTCTGGAGAGTAAGTTATGTCTCAGGTTTATCCTTATCCCAAGCAAGGGAGCTGGCCTTTTCTGCTGCTACACTGTTCAATCATTGGTTAAGGGCACCCCGACGGGTGGGCACATTAACTCCCAGATGCTTCAGAATCTGTAAGCAAAAGCAGCTTCAGTAGCTTGAGGACAGAAGAGTTGCATACTGGTAATGGCTTAGAAGGAAAAGGAAAGTGAATTGTAAATAAATAAATAAATAAATAAATAAATAAATAAATAAATAAAAAGGGATTTGAAGGGATCTAGTTGGAGCATGAACATTTGTAGCCACAGGGTGTCAGGGCGCCTGGGTGGCCCAGTCCGTGAGGCGTCTGCCTTCAGCTCAGGTCATAATCCCAGGGTCCTGGGACCGAGCCCCTTGTCGGGCTCCCTGCTCAGCAGAGAGCCTGCTTCTCCCTCTCCTTCTGCCCACTGCTCTGCCTGCTTGTGCTCTCTATCTCTCTGTCAAATAAATAAATAAAATCTGTAAAAAAAAAAAAAAAGCCACAGGTGTCTGTAAACTGATTATTGGAGGGCTTTGTTGCTACTGCATATGCCACTAGAACCTGAAATAATAAATACAAGTTTAAGAAGTTTGTAGAAACCTAATTAGGAAGGTGAAACTAAAACTGAAGTCATGGTGAACAAATGCTATTCAGTTCCCAAAACTTGCTGGTTAGAAAGCTTGACTCTAACAGTTGCCACACACCACTCCGTGCCTATTAAATGAATAATCTGGAGCACAGTGGTGGAGAGCAGGGACTGCCAGTAGAAAGGTCATTTGAGTTCTCAATAGCCACCACTGGCAAATCAGCGCACCTAAAGCCAATTGCCTTTCCATTTCATGTGTGGCCACCCCAAAAAAGGTTGGCCAGTATAAAATCAAAATCTTAGATATGCTTAAAACTAGGATGACAGAATATTATAGAAGTACTCGATCTTCAGCTAGTAACTAGTCCTTTTTGAGACTTTAATGTCAAAGAAGTCTCATATGTGATTATAATGATCTTAGGACAAACTGTTACATGTTACATGTGAGATGGGTCTCATTGTAATAGCTGCCAGTTTGTGAAGACTAAAGCTTTAAAGGTTATTCAAATGGAGCAGTGGCACAACTCAGAGCCTTTTATCCAATATCTTGTGGCTTTAACAGGAACTATTAAATATGTCAGGAAGACAAAGAGTCAATATAAAGTACATAAAACTTTACAGGATTTTTTCTTGAGAAATACAGTCTTCTTCCTTTAAATAAAGGACTCTGGGAAGACTTGTGGCAGCTTCAACAACATATAAAAATACTCATTTTACCAACATTGTGAACTTCCATTGACCTGAATCACAATGACCCATAATCTTCTGTCACATGGAAATTTAATCTCTATTATCCACAACAACAAACAGTAAAATTCCATTATACAAATTAAATTACTGATAAATATGAGGTGTATACTCATTAAATAAAGACAGAAAAGGTTTTTTTCAAGCTGATCTATCTCAGATAAAGAAAGTCACTCTAAAGTAAAAGGCAATAATCCATTTTTATTGGGCACTTTTTAAGTAAATTATTGTATTGCATGGAGCACTGGGTGTTATATGCAAATAATGAATCATGGAACACTACATCAAAAACTAATGATGTACTGTATGGTGACTAACATAACATAATAATAAAAAAATAAAATAAATAAATAAATAAATAAATAAATAAATAAATAATTGTATTTTGCTTTCTGGTGTATCTTTTTCAGTACTGGTCTTTCCTGTCCCTATTTTTGTAGGAAATTCCTATGTTCAGAGACAATTCTTAGAATTCATTTACTATTCATACCAGCAGTTTGACCTTAATAATATACTATTAAGTATCTGGCAGGGCTCATTTTAAAATTAAAACCAAAAAAATTTTGATGTGGTTTTGTTGTGGTGTTCTATGACTAGAAATAATTCTTTGGATTTCTATGTTAGTTATTTAGTAAAATTAATTTTTGTAATATAAGCATAGACTCTGGGTATTTCAGATTAGAAAATATATAGAATCTGAGCAATCGTTTCTTATTTTGTAAGATAAGATAAACACTTACCTTACAAAATAATAAAACTGGGTTCAAGAAAGATTCAGAGCTGGGGCGCCTGGGTGGCTCAGTCGTTAAGCATCTGCCTTCGGCTCAGGGCGTGATCCCGGTGTTCTGGGATTGAGCCCCACATCGGGCTCCTCCACTGGAAGCCTGTTTCTTCCTCTCCCACTCCCCCTGCTTGTGTTCCCTCTCTCGCTGGCTGTCTCTATCTCTGTCAAATAAATAAATAAAATCTTAAAAAAAAAGATTCAGAGTAAAGGCTTAAAATGTGGATCACGCCTGAAAGATATTTCAATAGCAAATTGTTCAAGGAATTGATAAACAATTTCAACTATGATTATAGGATTTTAACTCAATCATGTAAGTTAAATATACAGCTTATTTTAATAAAATGAATTACTAATGACTGATATTTTTTGTATGGTGAAAGGCTATATGATAAAGGATTGATCTGACTGAAATCAATGTACTGGAATTTTTTTTGTCTTCGCTTTGCTTTAGTTAATGGGATTTAATTTTAGACTGGACCTCCCAAAGAACAGGAATGCAATTCAGGATGGTGCAATTCTAATGATCTGGTTGCTTTGTCACCCCATTGATGAGAAGAGAAGTAGTGTTTCACAATCTAGGGATACATTATGCCGGGACTATTCTGTCTCTACTCCTACTTATTGTCTCTGCTTTTGCAACCACTCCATCCTCCTTCCACTCTTCATTGCAAGGTTTATAGTGATTCACTGCTTCTGCTAAATGACGTGTGTGGAGTGTGTGTGTGTGTGTGTATTTCTGCCTTCGCTATGACAGCTATGTCACTCCCATTCAATCTTACACAAAGGATTCCCTTATTCACTGGTGAATACAAAAGTTAGTGCCCTGAGTACAAGGGAAGTAGCCAACTTACAGACTTTGAAGACAGGATCCCATCTTTGCATATAAACTTGGCTCAGAGAAACTGTTGCTTCTCCTCAGGCCCTGCTTTACTGACCTCACCTCCCCAGGATGTGTTTCTAGGTAAATAATGAGAATGCAGATTTAACCTTCTAATTCCAGCTATTAGTCACCTGAAACTGACTAAATCAAGTTTATTTACACAGATAAAGAGTTTTTAAATGTATTAACAACTCAAAATGTATTTCCACTTACTTGGCAATGTCTGAAATTCCTCTATTATGAGACTTTACGATTGAAAGCATTAAAGTACATGTTCTTGGCTGAGATAATGCAGGGAGGTCAATTAGCCAATTGTTCAACTGCTCTAAATGCTCGAATTTTGATAGTTCTCTGTTTCAGAGAGGAACTAGACACTATGGATTAGATGGATAGAAAAACAGAAAAGGGAGTAGATAGCTTGTGATGTGTAGGAAAAAATGTTGAAAGGAAAGACTAAGAATCACAAGAATTGAATACAATTTCCAGTGTTTAAGAGATTTTTTTTTCATTATTGTTTACCTCTGTGCAAAAGGAAAGACATGATTTATAGAGTGTTATTATTGGTTTTTCTCATAAACTTTCTTACTTAGGCTTACTTTACCACTACTATTAAGACCCTGCATGACTGCCAACAATGGTATTGGTGCTTTATGAAGTTTATTTTTCTTAACTCAACTGCATTCATTGTAGATCAGTTTTATTATCCTGGGATCTGCAGAGCAGGAATAAACTTTCATAATCTTGCCATAGAGATAGGTCCACTCTTAAGTTCTGTGCCACTGTTTAGTCCATAGGGACCTAAAGTAACTCATCTTCCTGTAGGTCAAGATAAACCTCTACAGTGAAGGCTTCTTGCAATAAGATCTAGGAAAAAGGAAGGAAACAGTGCCCTAGATGTCTGAGGATGGCACCAGAGACTGGGAGGGATAGATTTTTACTACCTAGGAAATTTGTGGGGAGTCTCAGTGATCTGGTGCAAAATAAAGGATATGTTTATACATCTTCATTTTCTTTTTTTTTTAATGGAAATGACTTCATTTTTTTAATAATAATATTTTTATTATATTATGTTAGTCACCATACAGTACATCCCTAGTTTTTGATGTAAAGTTCCATGATTCATTATTTGCGTATAACACCCAGTGCACCATGCAATATGTGCCCTCCTTACTACCCATCACCAGCCTATCCCATTCCCCCACCCCCCTCCCCTCTGAAGCCCTCAGTACATCTTCATTTTCTTACTACTAAATACGCTTGGGCAATCTCTGGAGATATTTAAGAAATATACCACATTATGTTGTTCTAATTAGATCTTCTTACTAGATAAAGCAAAAACCTGCCATTTTTAGTGGAGCCCTGGAGCAAAGAAGGGCTTTTCTGGCTGGTCCAAAGTACAGGACATGTGACTTTGTCAACTGGTGTGGTGCTTTAAAACAGTACATGCTGTGGTGCTTTAATGGTCAGAGGTAGATGGGGTTGTGCAATGAAGCCTACTGTAAACTATGAAAGAAGAATCATGGAGGAAGATCCACGACTTCTAGAGTAGAGTTATGCCTGTTTTACCATGGAACTATTTTCTTCTTGAGAAGAACCTCTCAGCTCTCAGCTCACATGGATCAGCTCACAGAGACTGAATTCCTAGCCCAGGGAACTGTGGGAATATCTGACCCCAGCCACTATGCAGAGAGTGAAATGGAGTCTCTCATGTCAGGCAGGAGCCTGTGTTAAGCAAGGGCCTGTGTCAAGCAATGATGAAAGCAGTTAAGGTACTGCAGCTAGGAAATATTGCCAGGTCAACGTCAGCTGACACCCCAGAACTGATAACAAGCCGGGAAGAGGCTGCAGAGACCCAAAACTGATTAAATCCCTTTAAAAAGGGGAGGATTTGGGCAGCAAACTGTCGGACTCTTCAGACCTGACCGGAAGAGAACTACAACTCCGAACAGAACTGAGAGCCTTCCTTGCTTGAACATCAGAAGCAGTAAGTGCGAGACTTGACCCAGACCAGACTGAGGCCTTATCTCAACTGTGTTCTCACAGACTGACTTCCTGTTCACTTCCGGCACCCTTCTGTTATCTTGTGTGTTGTGTGGCTTGTCTTCTGTCCTGTTTTGTGTGCTGTGTAAGAAGCCAAGTTTAATCACCTGGTGAATTGTCATGGAGTTTGGAATCCTGAACCTACTTTATCATTGTGATTTAACCTTATTTTATGATTGAATAAAGCCGAAGTTGTGGAAAGACACAACTCATGTGTGTGCCTTCATAGCGTGCTCATGAGATACTATCATTAAGCAAATACAATCGTTGTACCGAGCCATAAAGTTTGGTATACTTAGAAGCGCTTAAATACCAAGTGAAAATATTTACGTATGGCACTGAGGCTGAGCAAGTTCTAAAGGCATAAATAGTTTTCGTAAGCATATAATTCATACTTTCAGAGTGCCTTAATCCTGCTGAATGACTTCTCCTTTTTACTTCTTCTTCAAACCACATCTGTGGCCTGATGGAGAATTCCCTATGACAAATTAAGTGGAAAAAAAAAGCTCAAATTGGAATTACAGAGAGCTCTGCCTTATAATAAAAATGAACTACTACATAGTAGTACAGCCCCAGGAGGAGCCTTTAAGATAAGTGAGAAATGGAATCCTTCCACCAAGAGGGATTCAAAAAGTGATGAAACAGTATTGACCACTGGCTCCTGGAAATATTCTCTTCCCTTAACTTCTCTGATATTCTCTCTTAAATTTCTAGTCACCCCTTTTCTGTCCCTTTCGAAGACTATCCTTCTCTGTGTATAGTTAATATATGAGCTCATCAGGTTTAGTTATATACTCTCTTTTCTTTCTATCCTACATTCAAACCAGGCAACTTTACATGGCTTCAATTGTCATAGATGCCTCAATGACTCCTTCATTTACATCTCTAGCCTAGGACTTGAAGATCTAGATCCATATACATTTTTTTTTTGGTTGTGGCAAAATATACATAACATAAAATTTACTGTTTTAACTATTTTAAAGTGTAGAGTTCAGTAGCATTAAGTGCATTCACATTGCTGTGCAGCCATCACCACCACCCATCTCCAGAATTTCTTTGTCTTCCCAAACTGAAATTCCATACCTTTTAAACATTAACTCCCTATTACCTTCTCCTTCCTACTCCTGGAAACCACCAATCTACTTTCTGTCTTTCTGAATTTTCCCATTCTGTGTACTTCATGTAACTGGAACCACACAATATTTGTCCTTTTGTACCTGTCTTATATCACTTAGCATAATATTTCCAATGTTTATCCATTTTGTGGCATGTATCAGAATTTTATTCATTTTTGAGGCTGACTAATATTCTAATAATATCCTATATGTATATATAACACATTTTGTCTATCAATTCATCCATCAATGGGCATTTGTATTGTTTCCACCTTTTGGCTATTGTGAAAAATGTTACTATGAACACTGCTGTATAAATACTTGTTCAAAGTCTCTGTTTTCAGTTTTTTTGGGTATAAACCCAGAAGTGGAATTTCTGGATCATGTATTAATTCCATGTTTAATTTTTTGAGGAAACTCCATAACATAAACTTTTGATATACTTTCCTCTACATTTGAATGTGACATAGACTCTTAAAAATAAAATAAAATATTTTGTCTTTTCCCAAAAATATGATCCTTCACAGGCATTCCCTTGGAGAATAGCACTGCCAACCAGTCAGGTATATTAACTAGAAAATAAGAAGTCACCTTTGATATAAACCTCTTCTTCACCTTTCATATCATTGTCTTGTCAGTTTTAACTCTGGTATATTCCTTAAATCCACTTATTTTTTTCTATTCTAATACCATTTCTGTAGACAGAATTCTCATTGTCATTTTGATTATTGGAATAGTCTTCTAACTGGTTTACCTGCATCCATTCTTACCTCCTTACAAATACTGCTCCATAGTATGGTCAGAAAGTTCATGGACAATCATGTTACCCACTTGCTGAAAAATATTCAACTGTTTAATATTTTTAGGATAGAGAACACAATTCTTGATATGGCTGGCAAGGCCCTGCATCCTCTGACCTCCACTTCCTAAGCTTCACGTCACACAGCGCCTGCCTCTTTCTCCCATCTCCCATCAGGCTGAATGTACTTGGATTTTTAATGAATCATCTCCTAACCAGAACAGGGACATGGTAAATGATATTCACTTTAACTAGGAACCCGCCATTTGTTATCATCACCACATGGAAGCTATCTTTCATCTCTAAGATTAGGTTAAACTTCTTTTTGTAGGATCTCACTAATACATTTCTCTTTTTCCTAACAACTTCTCATAGAAACATTTCCAAATTTTACTTGTTTGGTTGTTTATTAAAATCTATCTACTTAGAAAATAAGTCTCAGTAGCTCATCACCATGTCTCCTTTTTCAAACCTTTATATATCTAACAGATAGCATAGTTCCTAGCACAGAGTAGACACTTAGTACTTGAGGGATCAAGGAATGAATGGAGTTACATCTCTATGTCCCTCATCAGAATTGAAGCTCCTTTACCAGGCAAAGGTCTGGCATTGCCTTATGCATGTTAACATCCCCAACATCTAGTGCAGTTAGGGATCAGTCAGATTTGCTGAGCTGAACACCATGATTCCAAGTTCAACAGAGCCTTTAAAATTAGCTAGAAGCATACCCTAATCCACAGTTGTGTTTCTACCCCTCTCTTTAAGAAAATTCCATAAACTATGTCACCTTTCTTTCGTAGAGTAGTTGGCTCACTTTTTTTCCCCTAGAGGAAGAGTACAGCATTTTGTTTAGGCAGGAAATTAAGACAAGCAGTGAAAAAAAGTCTAGGGAGAGCTGAGAAAGAGAGGAAGTCTAGACAAACTTGTCCCAGGGTGAATGCAAACTATTTCTGGTTGCTCAATTTGTTGAAATGGAGAAAAATGCATTCACAAAATCAATAGATGAATGCTGAATGCCAAGAACTACACTGCTTTTCTCTAGTTAAGAAAACACATCTACAACAGCAGCTACATTTGGAGTCATTGCCTCATTAAGGTCATGTTAATCTATTATCCTTCTCCAAGTTTATAAACATTCTGTGCTGACCATACTGAAGAAACAATGTTATGTGCTGACAATTACCACTTCTGCTTCTTTTGATTCATTCATGGTGGTTCTAACCTCTGCTGTTCCCCTGGGGATGTTATATTCACTATTTCAGCAGGAACCAGGAGGTTCAAATATTCTACTTGAGACTTCCTAAACTAACAAAGCATTGATGTTAAGATTCTACTATTTTATAAGTAGTTGTGCATTTATGTATATATACATATGTACACAGATACTTATATATACTTCTATATCAAAACACATAGACTTTAATCGAAACTTCCTTTGAAATTTCGGCACTGAAGATTCCTACTCCAGAGTACAGTGACATTTGTGTCTTCAAAAATAAGTTTTAATCAATATATTCTACAAGTGTACCTGAAATATTTGGATTTCACTTTCTTAGCACCTAATGACTCAGGTTAATCAGTATAAGTCACTTTGGGAAGCCTAGGAAGAGATACATAGAACTCTTGGTGTTATAGGAGAGACTTCAGTGGTATCCCATACTGCTCTGGGCTTGGGAACTGACTCAAGGATGGAAATAGGGTGATAAAATGTGACTCTCTTTCATGTTGTCTTAAGGCAGGACTAAAGTTGTTTCATTTTGCTCTACATTTGCTTATGTAAATTATGACAGACATAAGGTATTTTATGACTAATTAGGCATAACTAGAGATCTTCGCAAGCCAGGGCATCCTTTGACAGGTGATTACCATCCTTTCTTTGCTGCCTGTTGTGTTAATGATGTCCACTTAGTTTCTTATGGTTAACTACATTCTGCAAACTTTTGATCCCTTGGAGATTTGGAGCCAATAAAATTGCATTTCATCCTACCAGCATCCTGGCCTAAAGCTAATAAAGCACTCTTTAAATATTTGTGTATTGTTATCATCTGTATCTTCCTCAAGACCTTGGTGAAGCAAGGCTCTTTGAGTTTGAGAATGGGTATGTGGGTCACATGGTAGGAGTACCACATAGCATTCCTACTCCTCAAATAACCTGACTGCCGTCTCTACTATGTCAGTGTCATTTAAGATGTTTAGCATAATTGCATCCAATTGCATTAGTCACCCAGAAAACTATTAAAGCTTCAGCCATCTGCCCAACTAACACATTGGATGCACAACCTCTACTAGATTAATATGTGTAAAATAATCAGTTTCATCTAAAGATATATACCTTCCTTTGTCTAGCAGTTTCACAATTTATTTCCACGATTATTTAGCAGATTATTGATGTTCTTAACAAACTCCCTAAAATATTTTTACTTGAATGCTTCTTGTCACTATTTTTACTCTACACTTCACTGTCTCTCCCCTCATCCCCCAAAGCCATGTTAAATATGGATGTTAATACCCAGGCAAGTAACCATAAGGGATGAAAAGGGACTTGTTAGTGTCCTCTGCTAAGAGATGGGGGACTGCTTCCTGTGACAAAGGTTACATAATGGGATTTTGGAAGGTGTTTTGGATAGTCTGAGTCTTCTGAATCTTCTAAATCTTACCATTACATTGACTGAAATGTTACTCTTTTTCACATCCAGATCCTACATTTTACATTTGGAGACTTTAAGTGGCAAAAAAAAAAAAAATAGTATTTGGCGCAAAAGAGAATCACATGAAATATTCATAAAAGGAATTCCATGTTTGTCTTCTTCAGTACCTATAAACCTGCTCAGTGCAGGTGGTCCCTCTTACCACAGGATGTTAAAAAGGGCACGTTCCTTGATTTCTCAGCTTTTCAGAGGCGTAAAGTTCTGTGCTCACTCCAAGTCAAAAACAAAGCCTTAATTCTACAATTGAAAGCATCCAGTCCAAAATATTATTTAACTCTTCCACCTCAATTTGTAGATAAGTCTTCTTATACCTTTCTACAGCCTAACATTTGTACTCCTACTCAGATTCCTTAAATGCTGCCAGTGTCAAAGCATTGGTAGAGACGAACGGTAAGGGAAATAAGAAAGGTCTTTCCTGATGGGCATTATTGTGCAATGGCTGCATGCTCTCTCAGCCTGAATGTGAGAAAGTCCATGTGTGCATTTTTATAGGTTCTTCGGAGGTGCTCCTGCTAGGTCTTTATCTTTCCTTTGGCAGAGGTGATACATTCTATTTCTCCAGCATCTATTCCCTACCTGAGAACCTGATTTTCTAGGATTACATTCTTTCTAATTTTGCCTCAGCAGAGAAAGCCGATATAATTAATATTTTTGACTAACGTGGCTTACATTCTTCCTGGAAATTGGCAGAAAGGGGATAATAAATAAAATCAATACCATCTGTTGAAAATAATAAATGCTTAGAAATGTGATGTTACACAAACACACATAGACATACAAAAACATACCCATATATACATATATATTCTTTAATTAATCTCTTATATAATAATAAATTTTATTCCAATTTTATGGAAAATTAAATTATTAAACCAAGGCAAAGAGAAGTTAACTTGCTGTGGGAAAGTATGTCTGACTCAAAGTCCATGCTTTTAACTACTATGCTAGACTGATTCAATAAATAAATAACCAATTTGATTCTAACAAGCATCCATATTTGGAAACATTTGGAAAAATTTGTGAGTTAAGATGGGTGACTCAGGGTGTGGGGTGATATTTAAAGTCTTCTACTTTCTAATTGTGCAATCCTCAGCAAGACATTTAAACAGTATGCCTCAGCTGCCTTATCTAAAAAACAGGAATACAAATAGAATGTTGTATCTCTTGAAGGGCTGGTTATGAAAAATAAATTACTTAATTAAATGTGATGCATTTAGACATATAATAGTGTTGTAATACATATAGAGTGGTTCAGAAGTCTTTGGCATATGGAAAGGATTCAGTAAAAGTAAATGTTATTATTATTACTACCATCATCGTTATTATGATTACTAATCTTACTCCTACTCCAAAGTCTTATCTGAAGCTCAGGTTGATCTTTGGATTCTTTAGAACTTTCCAGAAAGTAAATTATAGTCCTATAAATATAACTGATGTGTATGAGAATACTTCCTGGCTGTGTTGCTTGAGGAATGGCATGTGTTATATATGTAAGTGTGTGTCTGTGGGGGCACGGGGAGGGGACAAAGTTACCCAAAACTTCTCAGGGGCTTATGGGGACTTTTGATAGGCCTCAATTGTATATTTAAGTCAAGATATCCTGAGAAAAAGTTTCAGCTCTCTTCAATCTAAAACAGTATAAAAGCAGTTGCTAGCTTTGTAACTAATTCAAATAATATGCAGAGACCTTTTTTTTCCTCATCACTCCAACTTGAAATCCAAATTTGACTCAGAAAAGGCAACTTGAGAGATTTTTGAGGAAATAACCATGAATTACACTTTATCTGAAATTTAGGGATTTTATTTATCAAGTATAAAGGTTTACCCTGGGGCCATCTGGGTGGCTCAGTCGGTTGAGTGTCCAACTCTTGATTTTGGCTCAGGTCATGATCTCAGGGTCTTGAGATCAAACTTCACCTTGGGCTCTGTTCTCAGCAGGAAGTCTGCTTGAGATTCTCTCCCTCTCCCTCTGACTCTCCCTTTGCATTCTCTCTTTCTCTCAAATAAATAAAAAAATAAATCATAAATAAATAAATAAATATTTACCCTGTAGTTGTCTTGGCCTCAAGTCTTCAGACTGCATTAGTCAGAAGTACCTTTTTGCCAACCATGTTTATTCCTGCTGTAGGTGAAGGCCATTTTCTCAAAGTGATTAACTGGCAGTAGTATTCAATCCATTTATCCTTCTTAGGCTCCCCTGTTGTAATGCATTGCAATACTCTCCCCTTTCTATAAAGCAACAAATAAGCAACAGCTGTGAAAACTTGAATTTGTAGTTTCTTAAAAATGAAAGTCTGAGATCTAATGAAATTGCTCCAACATAATGTTGGAAGTCTTTGAGAAAATGTAGTGTTCTTCATCTTCTTGAGTGGTTTGCTTGGCAGATGTTGTATTTTAACTGCTCTCAAGTCAGGGAAAATGATGTAAGTGTCACTGAATAATTAATTAGGGTAGGCTAGAAAGCCTAGCCAAGGCAATCTTTAAAAGCGATTGCCCAAGTAACGCAGGCCCTGTGGTTTGTGTTACCTCAGTTTCATGACTACCTTTGATAAACCTACACACTAGAGCTTTCAAAGAATGTCTCCACACTGATAATAACAGATTATTTTATAGCAATTCAAGCAAAAGCAAACACTCTATGTGATATGGAATCTTTATACATGTTGAAGTTATTTTGATAGAATATTTCAGCGTGCTTTTCTCTAGGTCTTGTCAGTTTCTAACATTGTATACTTAATTTTGTTTTCCCTTAAGTAGTTACTTCATTCTGAAGATTTTAGTCCTATGTTAAGATAGATAGTTTATGAGCTCACTAACCTTCTTTTAGTATAGCATGTAAAATTCACTAGCTCATTCTGGGTTTATTGTTCTAAAAATTGACGAGTTTTGAGATTTCAGTGAGCTCAGTTCGTGACATTTTGAAAATGATGCTCCCTAAATATATAACACTACTGAGTAATTGTATATCTCAGAATTATTTCAGTTGAAAGTAGTAAAAAACAGCCAAAATTGGCCTTAGCAAGGAGAAATGCACAGTCTCAAGAACGTGCAAAGCCCAAGTATGGCTTTTCAGGGATTCGGAAATATCGCTGGGCCTCAGACTCCCTCTTGTAATCCCTTTGTTCTCCTTCCTCAGGGTGGGTACCACTGAAAGTAGGTTCTCACCCACTGAAGATGAGAAACTATAATCAAAGGAAGCTGGAATAGATGCCAGGTAGATATAATGTTTAGAAACAGATTCTTTTTTAAAAAAAGATTTTATTTGTCAGAAAGAGAGAGAGAGACAAAGCACACAAGCAGGGGGAGAGGCAGGCAGAGGGAGATGCAGGACTTGATCATGACCTGAGCCAAAGGCAGACGCTTAACTGACTGAGCCACCCAGGTGTCCCAGAAACAGATTCTTTTTTGTGTACTCAGGAGTGTTTCCCCTTTAAGGCTGCAAATTTGGAGTATGAAAGAGAAGAGAGGCCTAAACTTCAAAGCATCCTAGAAATTGCTCATAGATAATACTGACTAAAGGGTCATGCAATGTTACTTAATGTTATCTAAGGATTTAGTAAGTAAATAGGAAACACATAGCAGTGTTTGAGGCAGGATGAGGATGATTTAGGTGAAAACATAAGTTATCAGAAAAAACAGAAGGCTTAATTTTATTTTTTAATAGTTACAAGATGTAGGGAGGTTCTCCAAAGTAACCTAACAGTAGAGTTTGCTCTGCTGTTGTGGTGTGAGCCAAATTAGTCTGACCCACTTGGATTAGTTTTCCAAGTGGCCATGTTTGAGATTATGGTAGTACAGTAGAACCCTCTAGACTCATGACTGAGAACATTGGGCAAACTCAGAACCTCACACTTCCCTCTCCCCAGTGTATTTGGTCTAAAGGATGGACACATGAGCCAAGCTGGGCATGTATATTCCTTCTCTGATATTCTTCAAACTGGTGTTGTGAAAAAGAAAGCAATCCTTTCAGCACCTCACAGCAATAACGAACTGTAAGCTCAAAAGAGCCTACAGCAACATCCTGCTTCAAGTGGAGATTGGCAGGGATAGAGATGGAGGGGAAGCCCATTGGCATTTCACTTACTAATTCTAGTACTCTCAGGCCAGCTCAATCTCCACCTTCCCCGGATAGTCTAGCCAATAAATATCACTTGGGCACAAGCATGTTACAGTCATGTGTTTGTTCCTTGCAATCGAAGTCCTGACTAAAACAAGCAATTTAGAAACAGGCTAAGACATTAGGAAAGATGTTAAGAAGCATTAAACAAACAAACAAACAAAGACCCAAAACTCAGGAAGCTTGGTAGTAACAAAGCAAACAAAATTTTAAAAACCATTATGAAACAAAGATGGAAGAGTTATGGAATTGAGGGAGAAACTTGCTTCTTAGTTTCTTTTTAGAGATATTAGTTAGGTGATTTACACTAAGCAACCCTGGGTAATTAAATAATCATTCTCCGAGAAAAAAAAAAAAACAGTAAAGTGCTCTGAATGAAGCTCATCATTGAAAGAGACTCCTACACAAAGGCACCAATAACTTTTGGGATGGGAAGGTCCAAGACCAAAGATCCGTTGTTACCAGAAAATTGTAGATAAGCAAAATTATGCTAAACAGTAACTGTAAATGGTTCCCCTTACTAATTTGGCACATGTGTATATTTTCCCTTTTTTGTTTAACAATATCACCTTCTTTTGATAGACTGAGACAACACAAATATTAATTTTTAAAAAATAGCATTTCTCTTATGGTCTCATTTTGAATAACTGGAAAGGGAAGACTATTCTGTGTTCTGCTCATGTCCTATCTTCCCCTTTTATAATTTGTGTGCCCATGGCTTCCCGGTGAGCTTTCACTCCTGTCCACCCGCACCTGTGTTGTCTGGAAACTCCCCTCAGGCTGCAGAACTGCTTTGCCTGAACAGAGAGAACCAGAAGTTCCTGGCAATTCATGATCCCCAAGGCACAGTCCTTAAGTACTGAAGGCTGGTCAGCTAGTCGCAGGGGTATAAATACTCCAGCTTCTTTGCCTTCTTGTTGAGACGACAGGAGGTGTGATCTACAGTGTGTCCCAAGAACAGTAACTTTGACACTAATTCAGCTACCCTCTGTGGGACTTTGATATATTTCTTTTTGATACTTTTCTTTTTGCCTTTTATTTTTCCCTGTCCCACTTCTTTCTATTCACTTATTTTTTTCCCCCTATTCATGTGCTTGTTTTTCCACTGAAAAGACTTCCTAATAAACCACTTTCAAGCAAATTCCAATCTTGGGGTCTGCTTTTGGGAGACCAAACTGAGAACAGGATGCATTCTACAGGCTGACAACATGTTAGCTGTCAAGACATATCCAAGATTTGGTTGTTTTTTTGTTTTTTGGTTTTTTTCTCATGATAGCGTTTTGTGGAGGCTATTTGTCCTGAATAAAGATGAATAAAGATATTTTTTCCCACATGTCCAGTAATCTTGTGATTTTTATATTGCTAAAAATGCAACGACTGATTACAGGGATGAGGACCTTTTTCTCTGCTTGGGAAGGAGCCTTATGGACTGGAACCACTTGTTTATCTTGAAAGCTTTGAGAGTCACAGTCATTGCCTTTAGAAAGACCAATCCAAACTGGTAAGATATGCCTTGCCACTCCGTTCTTTTTCAGTGGAAAACATCTTGATTTCTATCAGTTCAGTTTATACTCTGGAGCACTAATTCATGCCACAGAAGTCTGTATCTTTCATATGTAAAATAACCAAACAGGAATATTTGAAGTGAAACTTAATAAATTAACAAATTTGGTAATAATTATTCAAGAAAAAAATTCCTGGGAATTCTTTTTCAGACAATAAAATGCTCACAGAAAAATAAAATAATTTTTAAGTATTTTGACAAATATCCTCCTTTTCAAACTGCATTGTTATTCAGTGTTAAAAAAAAAAAAAAACACCAAACAACTACTTACTAGCAAATATGTGAGTCTGTCGGAATTTGATGTGCTCTAGTTGCACTAGACTTTGCCACTCCCATGTGGTCTTTGCTCTCTCATGGCTGCGCATAAGCTATCTAATACTGTGTCCTTCTCTGCCTGACTCTCCTTGATATTATAAAACAGACCTTTGAAATTATTGTTGGGCTCATTCTTTTTCCTATAATTAATCTTATTTTCCTCTCTCTTTGCTTAGTTCATTTGTTTGTTTATTTTTTTGAGGTTTTTAAAAAAGGTGGCTTGCTTCCACATTCACTCACTGAACCTCATGTACAACTTAATCTAGTTGTAGTTTACCAGCTTATTTGTAATAATAAAGTAATTAAAAACAAAACAAACAAGCAACAATTCACAGAATAAAAATCACCAGATCAATATCTGTACCTGTCAAAGGAAAGTGACAAATTTTTTTTCAGTTGCCTTGTGTCTTTCCTTTAATACCCTTCTCCTCCCCATTCCCCCATAATGGACCTATTTTTTAAAGTTTTTATTTTAATTCCAGTTAGTTACCGTACAATGTTATCTTAGTTTCAGGTGTACAATATGGTAATTCATCACTTCCATATGATACCTGGTACTCATCAAAACAAGTGCCCTCCTTAATCCCCATCACCTATTTCCCCCATCCCCCCCATCCACCTCCCCTGTGGTAACCATCAGTCTGTTCTCTACAGTTAAGACTCTGTGTCTGGATTTGTCTCTCTTTCTCTCTCTTATTTTTTCCCTTTGCTTGTTTATTTTGTTTCTTAAATTCCACATATGAGTGAAATCATATGGTATTTGTCTTTCTCTGATGCTGGCTACTCCATGTGTATCCTTTGGACCAGTAGCATCTAGAAGTATTGTCAGGAAACTGCTGGGCAATTCAGACTTGTTCCTTCTCCAGACTTACTGAATCAAGATCTACATTTTAACAAGATTCTCCAGTAGATTCATATGTACATTAAAGTTTGAGAAGCATTGGTGTAGAGAACAGGCTAGTGTTTATTGTTGAAATCAATTAGTTCTTTTTATCTCTTGTGTGGATAATATGTTACAATAAAAAGAAATAGCATTGGACTTGTATTCTTTCTAAAATGGCATTCATTTAAGGCATAAATAACACTGTAGAGATAAAAGGTGGTGCATGCTGAAAACAATTATGTCTATTACAAATTGAGTAGAATTTTTGCTTCACATCATAGAACCATTGTAAACAAGATTATCTTTTAAACCAGAACTCAAAAAAGATTATCATCTTCCAGTTGCCCATATAGCATATTCCACAAAATAATACTGAGAAACAAATATGCTGTGTTACCAGTAAGGTTTGTCTGAGTTAGAAAAATCTAAATTATTCAGACTATCTTGACACTTTTACACTGTAGAATATTTTCCATCCAAGCAAAAATATGGTATCTGTTACCTGGATAGATATGACCTAAAATCGTATAAGCTGTTTACTTGTAAGGTTAAGTATCTACTTCTTATACTATTTTATAAAGTAGTATCTCTTAAAGCAACCAAATGAATTCAAATACAATGTTGGCCTTTCCAGAAAAAATAGTTGTAAAATAAAACTTCCAATTTTTTCTGAGGCTCTTTATTAAATAAAAGCTGTATTTATTCTTATTGTCTAAAATGTTAGAGGCTCTACAGAGGTTGCCTACTCCTTAAGAGAAGATTTTTTATTGCAAATTTTAATAAATAATTTTGTAAACCTTCACAATTTTAATATTTCTTTAAAAGGACACTAGAGTCAAATCACAAAAAATATAAAAGTATTGATAAAAGTGGATATCACTCATTTTTATTATTTAATGTTTTTGAACACATAATGCATGAGTTTTTTTCTTAATAGTACATATTTCCCAAGAACCCCTGCCTTTAGTGAATTTTATTGTTCTTGCTGTTATATTTGCTTTAAATGAATAACTTTCACCCTATGGGAAACCGCTGTGACATATTGGTAGATTGCCATTGTCTGCTATAATTTGTCCTTTTCTAAGTCCTGAAGGTTGGGGTGGTCAGAATTATTTTCATATGCAATTTGCTAGTATTTCTTCAACAAATATTTGAATGCCTATAATATGAAGAATGTAGGGTTTTTTTAAGAATGTAGATTTTATATTGGGAATGCAATAGTAAATAAAATATGGTCTCTACCCACAACAACTCAGACTCTAATTGGAGATGAAGGACAAGTAAAAATGTAATTGTTACTGGAAAAACACCCTTGATGATCTGAAGCCTCAGATCATTATAAGCAAATAAGAAAGCACATGAGAGGAACACTTGAAATTCTGTGCATCAGATCAATTTTTCTTTCCTTATTCTCTGTAATACAGTGTTAGGAGTAATCTCTCTTTAAAATTTGTATACAGTTCAGACAGATTATAAATTCATATAACCATGTTGTAAGATAGGGGCACAATATCACAAGCGTTTTGAATTGACAGTTCAAATCATTTGTTTTGAACCAGAATTTCCACATCTAGGAATTTCCCTAAATAATAAATATGTGCATAAAGATACATGTACAAGAATATTCACTCCAGTGTTGCTTCGATAATGAGACAATGCTACAACTACATGATAGTATGCTACCTTTAAGATGATGTTGTGGGACATATATAATAACAATGAAAGGTATAAAGAATACATCAAGTGAAAAAAATTACAAATTAAAATGGACATCTCATATTGAAAGAAAAGGTATGTGTGTGCATGTGTGTAGAAAATGTCAAACTGTGTATGTGTGTATGTGTGTGTGTGTGTGTGTGCGTGTATTCAGAGTGGTTACCCTTTGATGGTAATATTGATAAAAAAATTGAAAAATTATCCATATTTCATTACATATCTATATATCCATTCTTCTCGACAATAGTCTTTCTTAATGTTTTGATATTTTGTAAAGGCCATTTTATTTCATATTCCTCCATAGGGTTCCTTATAAAGTTGTTTATAAATCTGCTTCCCTACAGAGGCAAATATTTACAGACCTTAAACTAACTTTCCCTGTCCTTCCCTTCCCCCTTTTCCTCTTCTCCTCTCCCTTTCTGCACCTCTCTTTGGCCTATCATGACATTAGTCAAAAACCCCAAAATGGGTCATAATATCTAGCTCCAAGTGTCCTAAATATTTCTTGCACTTGATTTTGGAGTTGTGAGAATTTGAAAACATTCATTCTATTTCTGGTATAATTAAAACATTCCCATGTTTTACTGGTCGTAAATGCAATTTAATTTCCCCACGATGTCTTAGCTAGAAAACACTCTTGCTGATTTTATTACAGTGTAATAAAAATTGAGTTTCATGTATGTTTCCAGACATCTCAGGAAGTAGTTATTTACTCAAAACCTTGACAGTATTTCTCTGACCCTCTTGCCACACAATCAGTGAAACATTTCCCATTGATATTTTCCTCTATTGTATGAGAAATGGTTATTATTATTTCTCTAGATCTAGGACAGATTTTTTTCAATGTTAATTGACCAGTCAATGAGACTTTCTGCTTTCCCAAAGTGAAGTACTTACAAATTTCTTTTTATGATTCTCATTCTGATTTGTCATATCTAAATATTCTCCTTAATTTTGGTGGTAATATGGACTTTAATAACATTAAATCAACAAGCATTTATTAATCACCTATTACAAGAACACCACATAATACCAGAAACATTGGGGAAACAGAGATAAATAGGAAAAGCCCACTGTATTAGATAAAGCTGATTATCATTTAATTCTAAGACAAAGCCTTGTCAGTAACTCTTCTAGCAGCCTGCCCACCATGGCTACTCCCTCTTCTGGAGAAACAACCAGATTTACTGGCTCTAAGTCAATTATCCTTAAACTAGATTTCAGGGTGTTCACAGACACCTGACATTTTACTAAAATTATAAACAAAAGCAAATACACATTTTATGTGATAAAATAGGTTTTTTTATCAGATTATCTGAACAAGTGATTCTTAGCCCTGAGCTACACATTAGGTGTTTCTTGGGAACTTTGAGGAATTACTGAGGCCAGCAACTGATCCCAGACCAAATAGTGATCTTTGGGGATGTTTTAAAGGGCCCAGATTCAGAAAAATCTTAAAGGAGCCATTCTAGATAATGGAGTCCATATTAGTGGTGTGCCACAAGGCACCAGGTATGTAAACCTCTGGCCCAGGGTTCTTATTTCCTCCAAATAGTCCATTCCAAAGGGTTGTGATTGGCAGCAAGATGTGAGTTTCCTCTTCTCATGTATGCTAAGATCCAGCCTGGAGGAGGGAAATTTAGGGAGATTAGGAGGTGTTGTGTGTGTGTGTGTGTGTGTGTGTGTGTGTGTGTGTGTGTGTTTGAATTAATTCACCTGACCAGAGATACATAATAGCACAATTTCTGTCTCAGATATTGACTTCCCCTAGCTCAGCAACTTGATTTGTAACTGAGCTTTAGAGAAAGAGGGGCTGCAGGCTGACAGACAAGGATGATCCTTTTACTTGTGCTTTGATTACGTAGAAGCTTCAACTGAGTGAGGACCCCAGAGAACGCAGTGTCCTTTGGGTACTCAGAGAGGCTGCAACATCAGAACAAGAAATAGCAACATAGGACTCAGTATCAGCATTTCCCTGAGGGTTAAGTTGCAGCTTCGGCTAGCTGGGAGAGAGTGGATCCTCAAGTGCTGTTACAGGCCATGAGCATCAGTGAAAGGGTTTGAGGTGGAGAAATGGGAGAGGGCCTCTCATGAGCACATTTGAGGGACATTCAAATATAACAGGGAGAGATTTAGGGGGAAGGAACTGAAGTTCTGCCTCAGCAGGTGGGGACCAGAATTTTTAAATTCTGAGTTAATAGTATGATTCCATTTTAAGTCATCATAAGTTAATGAAGGTTGGGGAAATTTGGTTGTAAATAAATGTTTTAATTTCCTCCTCTAAACAACTTTTTGGCACAGGTAGATTGTATCACTGTTTGTATGGATAAAAACAAAACAAAACATGGCTTTGTAGCATTAAATAACTTGACCGAGGCCATTCAACTATTAAGAACCCAGTTCTGTTTGAGTCTAGTGGTGTACAAGCTCATAATACTGCATTTTTTAAAAATAATTGTTGAGTACTTATTATATACCATATGCTTTCCTCAGCAGAACAGAAATGCTCTTAGCTTCCTAGCTTCCAGTCTGCATTTAATGAAATTCTGAAATGTTTTTGGTGTGAAGTAAGGGAAGTGACCAAGTGTGAGATTCAGTACAACTATTAGTCTTGAAAAACATAATAGTGTCTAAGACAAGGAGTCTATGTATTATTTCACATACTACACATAGACTTTCATTTCAATACATTAGTATTCCAGTTTCTATGAATGCTGATCTTGCTCCCAAATAAAATCCATTTTTTCTCTGTGCGTGGCTTAACCTTGGGGAGGAATCTTGTGACATCGAGGTTGGATTTATGTCAGAGTCCATCTTATTTAATTTTGCCATGTTGTTTTCATGCTTATTCCAGAATGTTAATAATTTGTAGTATTTACTAAGCCAAACTTTATACAATGAGGAATAGTAGGCAGACAATACAGAATTATCTCTAAGTCCTATTGTATATACTTACTTTTTTAATTCAACTAAACTTCAAGTTTCTGAAAACAACTGTTTTTGAATAAAAAATGAAAATTTGCAAAATCAAGAACCCAGTGCAAATACAGACATATTCTAAGACCACGTTGTTATTGATTGCCAAGAAGGCAATTAGGAAATACTTTAATTAGGAATGTACTTACATTTCTGCTGGCACTGACACAGTTAACTTCCAGTCACTAAAGTTCTGTGGTTATTATAGCCATTTGTGGCTTTTGATTAATGGTATTTGAATCTACAAAATATATTTGTGTGGTACACATTTTTAAATAAAATAGAAACAGTTATAACTTTATATGTGGTCTTTATTGTCAAAGAAGAGGGTCTTTCTTGTTTTAAGGAATAATTATTGATCACAGAAGAACTATAAATGGAAATTTAATTTATTAATTTGCATGTGGTTCTTCCCTGCTGAGGATATTATCTTTATTCCGTCTCATGTATAAATGAATTTTGAGGCTGACTTAGAAATGAATAGTATTATCCCAGCAGAATTTTTGTTATGTCTTATCCTTAGTCATTATCATTATAATGATGACTGAATATCGTATCCCATATCTTTATAATCTCTATATTAAATATAGAAATATTCTTTGAAACCAGGTAGAATGGAACATTTGAGAAAATTGCATAGTGTTTAAGATCTTCTTAGATGTCAATCATTGCTTTATCATTTGCTGGCAGTGTGGTCCTACACAAGTTACTTAATCATTCTGAACCTCAATTTCTTATTTGTAAAATAATGATAATAATACATGGGACTGCCTGAAAACTAGATGAGATGATATATGTAACATGCTAACAAAGGAGTCTGGCCCATTGTGTGGATAGGAGATTGCATTATTGGCTTAAATTTTTCACCCCTCCTTTCATCGTGTGACTTTTCAGCCTCTCCCACTAAAGAAAAAAATGTGTATTTTCCTGACACTTGAATTTGACCAAAAGAATAAAGAGGAGGTGAGTGTTCTGGATCTTAGTGTAAGCTTGGAAGCCTCACATGTTCTGCTTGTACCCTTGTGCCTCTGCTAACCCATGCATAGAGTATTACCTGGTAGGTAGGGTCTAATGAGGATTAAGATAGTCACTCCAGCCAACTCACAGAACTGTGGTGAAAAGTAGGGTTCACACTGGCTGTCACAGCCTGAAACAGAAATACACGCCAAGCCTAACCCCCACCCAGATCAGCCAAACCCCAGACAACCCGTAAACACGTGAGCAATAATAGTTTATTGCTTTAAGCCACTGATTTTAGAGGTAGTTTGTTATGCAGCAAGAATTGACTGATACAGTGTACGATCAATAAAGATCAGCTATTGCTGTGATTATTGTTTACTATCATTTGAAATGAAGCCCAATAAAAATAAATAAGGCAAAGCAGTAGGATAATCAGTAAGGTACAGAACTCTATTTTCGAAACCTGAGGTTGTTTTTAAAGAAATACTGTTTTATCTACTCCTGTTTGTTTTCTGAAACTGCTGTTGGCAGACAGCACCTTCTTCAGGAAAAGGAAATGCAAATGCTGGGGAGAGTTTTGTCTAATCTGCCACTTCTCCAAGGAAAATAGAGTCCTATAATAAACAATCTTGTGATCACAGATATATAAATGTAATGGCGATGCTACAAATACATCACACATGCAAACTTCAAATACATATCTTCCTCCTACATATTCTTCCACAAATACTCTGCTGCATCTCATGGAATGAATTGGAGCATTTCTTCCGGAAGCCTCAATCTGTGGCTCTCTGCAGAAGCCAAGGCAGAAATATCCATTTGAGCTGTGACAGAAGGTGGGGTCAGGAGACAGAGGTTTTTACAAGAAATTAAAGGGCAGGGTAGGGAGAAAAATTGAAGGCAGAGGTGCTTAACTATCCGAACTTTTAACTGCTCACAAATTTGAAGCTTTTAAAAGCATATAAAAATAGAATATCCTTCAGGGGAATGCAGGGTACAACTTGGATTCCTCTTTTTGGGTAGAGATTTAGCATGTAAACTGGCATAGTTTGTGGGTTTTGGTGTAAAAGAAGACTGCGCGATCAAGTCTGGTTTAAAATACAAATAAAAGATGTATTGTAATCCTGTACCAATCTAATGAGATACTCTAAAAAATGGAGAAGAATCTTGTGATAATAGGTGAAATAATAATAATAATAATAATAATAAATGATTTTAAAAGGTGTCCACCATTAAATTAAATTGTGAAATCCAGAGGGAAATTGCAGTTTGTTTCTATATATTGCTTTGCCCTTCAGCTCAGCTGTTGGCTCTACATTAATATTCAGGCAGCATCAGTGCCAGTCCTGGTGATTCACTGAGGTATTATGAATATGCAAATGAGCAAGAGCTTTTTATGTCTTTTTTTGTCTTTCTTAGATGTCTGAAGGACTAATTGGAGCCAATCAGCTACTGATAATTTGTACATAGATAACTGTTGCTCTAGAACCTAAAACCATTTAATAGTTATTCTTATACTAGATCAAAGGTTTGATTTCAATCAATCTCTTCAAAAGAGTGTTTCCAGTATTCTTTCAAATTGATTGACTTAGAGGTTGAACTGTCATATTATTTTAACTCCTTAGATCATAATGACAGCATTTTGGAGTGAGCTGTACACAAAGTGGAATTTGTATTAGTCACTCACTTTTTATTTTTCCTTGAGTCTTTACTAATTTTCCCTGATTATTTGAAAATCACGGATGCAGGGGTTGGTGGAGTGTTCCAAGTAGATGAATTCTAGAGCCTCTGAAGTACAGAGAGAGAATAGACAGAAAGGAGGTTGTAGGAGACAGAAAAAATAATTTCTCATATTCAACAGTGGTTCAAGTTTGATTTTAAAATCACATTAATGTTATCTTAATGATATACATTAAGGAAAAGGAATAAACCTTAATATTTCTGTAAAATTCAATTTAGCACAAACAAGAACGACTTACCAAGAAAAATAAAAGTATATAATAAATGACCTAAGTAAATTGTAGGTGTTTAGACACCTACACTGATGGGAGCTCCAGGTTCACTTATGCCTGCCTACTTGGCATGATGGAGGAGGAGAAGTCCTGGAGGGTTTTATAGCAATAAACAATAACTTGATTAATTTAAGCTTTGTCTTGCTATATAATTCTTCCCTGGATATTTAATAAACAAGCAGTAAGCTGGACTCTATGGGGGAAAAACAATTAATAAAACAATTAAATGCTCACACCCTGAAGTGACACATGTCATTCTGTCTACGACTCATTGACTGCAATAGTCATATAGCCACACCCAACTACAAGTGGTGGAGAAACAATAGAATATTCTCATGTGCCTCAAAGAAAAGGAGAAAAGGAGTATTTATGCATATTAATAATAATTTCAGCCATATGACACAGCATTCCTGCATTCTCAATAGAAAGGGCACATTATTTACAAAAGTCATATTTCAAATTAAAGAAAAAAATCCATGACTCCCCAAAATACTCAATAATTGGTAAAAGCTGAGAATATTAAAACTTTTCTAGAAAAATATTTGTGTATTTTCATGAAAAAATGTTCAAAATCATTAGCCATCAAGGAAATTCAAATCAAAACCACACTGAGATACCACCTTACGCCAGTTAGAATGGCAAAAATAGACAAGGCAAGAAACAACAATTGTTGGAGAGGATGTGGAGAAAGGGGATCCCTCCTACATTGTTGGTGGGAATGCAAGTTGGTACAGCCACTCTGGAAAACCGTGTGGAGGTCCCTTAAAAAGTTAAAAATTGAGCTACCCTATGATCCAGCCATTGCAGTACTGGGTGTTTACCCCAAAGATACAGACGTAGTGAAGAGAAGGGCCATATGCACCCCAATGTTCATAGCAGCAATGTCCGCAATAGCTAAATCGTGGAAGGAGCCGAGATGCCCTGCAACAGATGACTGGATTAAGAAGTTGTGGTCCATATATACAATGGAATATTACTCAGCAATCAGAAAGAATGAGTTCTCAACATTTGCTGCAACATGGACGGCACTGGAGGAGATAATGCTTAGTGAAATAAGTCAAGCAGAGAAAGACAACTATCATATGATTTCTCTCATCTATGGAACATAAGAACTAGAATGATCAGTAGGGGAAGAAAGGGATAAAGAAAGGGGGGGTAATCAGAAGGGGGAATGAAACATGAGAGACTATGGACTATGAGAAACAAACTGAGGGCTACAGAGGGGAGGGGGGTGGGGGAATGGGATAGACCGGTGATGGGTAGTAAGGAGGGCACATATTGCATGGTGCACTGGGTGTTATACACAACTAATGAATCATCGAGCCTTACATCGAAAACCGGGGATGTACTGTATGGTGACTAACATAATATAATAAAAAATCATTATTAATAAAATAAAGAAAGAAAGAAAGAAAGAAAAATATTTGTGTATTTTATTATTTATATGCCCTACGACTGACTAGAAAATAATATATATATATAAAATATATGAATATTATATATATATATTCTGTATTTAGCGCTGGATTGAGTTGAGGCTAGACATGCAAGTGCTCAGCAGGAAACTCTATTACAAAGGGGACCTAAAATGTCAATGAAAATATAAGGAATTAAAGAAAAAGTATTTTTTAGAACTCTTCTTTGGAAGTATACTAAATGCAATGCTTTATTTTTGCAAGCCGTTTGGAGTAAGTCTTTTTTTTTTAATGTTTTTTTATTATATTATGTTAGTCACCATACAGTACATCCCTGGTTTTTGATGTAAAGTTCGATGATTCATTAGTTGTGTATAACACCCAGTGCACCATGCAATACGTGCCCTCCTTATTACCCATCACCAGCCTATCCCATTCCCCCACCCCCCTCCCCTCTGAAGCCCTCAGTTTGTCTATTAAAGTGTGGGTAGAAAAAGTTCTAATCTTAACCTGAGTTTAGAGTGCTTTTTGCACTCTAATTTTTTAAAGCTTTTATTTAAATTCCAGTTAGTTAACATACAGTGTAATATTAGTTTCATGTGTACAATAAAGTGATTCAACACTTCCATACATCACCTGGTGTTCATCACAAGTGCCGTCCTTAATCCCCATCACCTATTTCACCCATCCCCCCACCCACCTCCCACCTCCCCTCTGGTAATCATCAATGTGTTCTCTAGAGTTAGGAGTCTCTTTCATAGCTTGTCTCTCTCTCTCTCTCTCTCTCTCTCTCTCTCTCTCTCTCTCATACATTTAACTCTTTAGTGAAGGGTGACAGAGAGCTCAGGAACGGACTGGATTAGATTGATTTCCCTGCAGAGGTTCTGGGCCCACTTCCTGCTGCTTGAGTTCTTGCTTCAGGAGAGATGAATAAATGGGAGAGTTCAAGCTGTGAGCTCACTATTACTTTAAAAGGAAGAAACAGCCTTCAAACCTACATTTAATTTATTTTATTAAAATAACATAATTGAGGAACCATCAGATAACTGTACTTTGTCAGGCATAATAAAAATAAAATTAAAATCCAGATCATCAAGAAAATCAAGGGGGAAGGCAACTGTCTTTTTTTTTCCTTTCATCCTCCTTCATTTAACATCTTTATTTTTTTCCAGCTTTATTGAGGAACGATTGCCAAATAAAACTTCAATATATTTAAGGTGTACAATGTGATGTTTTGATATACATATACACTGTGAACTGATTACCACAATGAAGCTAATTAGCATATCCATCACCTCATATAGTCACCATTTTTTTCTGTAGTGAGAACACTTGAGATCTGTTATCTTAGCAAATTTCCAGTATACAATTTACTACTATTAACTAGAGTCACCATATTATACATTAGTTCTCCAGGACTTAATCATTTCATAACTGAAAGTTTTCATCCTTTGATCAATTTCTCCCCTTTTCCCTAACTTCTTAGTCTCTGGTAACTACCATTCTATTCTCTGTTACTATAAGTTCAACATTTTTTATTTGTTTGTTTTAAATTCCACATGTAAGTGAGATCATGTCATGCAGTATTTGTCTTTCTGTGTTTGACTTACTTCACTTAGCATAATGTTCTCAGGCTTATCTATGTTGTGACAAATGGCCGGATTTCCTTTTTTTTTAAGGCTGAATAGTCCATTGTATATATATATGCTACATTTTCTTTATTCATTCATCTCTTGACAGACTCTTGGGTTGTTTTCATATCTTGGCTACTGTGAATAATGCTGCAATGTACCTGAGAGTGCAGTTATCACTGCAATAGTAATTTTCTTTCCTTTGGATGTTTACCTAGAAGTGGAATTGCTAGATTATATGGTAGTTCTAGTTTTAATTTTTTGAGAAACCTCCATAATGTTTTCCATAATGGCTGTACCAATTTACATTCCCGCTAACAAAGTATAAGGGTTCCTCTTTCTCCACATCCTATAAGGGACATCTGAAGGTAATAATAGAGGATCATTAGGTTGTTTACTAAGAGGGTAAAGCCAATTAACAATGATCTGACTGATGTCGGTGAGTGGGGTATAGTAATTTTAGAGTCAGGGTTTTTGACAAGCAGATTTGCCCTTCTGACCCTTACACACAGCAATCAGCTTGTCCTCCAAATAAAAATTGAACAAATATTAAAAGAGTAGTGGTTTGAATAAGCCAAATTGTCAGGGATGTGGCAGAGACATACTGCCCATTAATCTCCAGAATATGACTTCACTGATTAGACTCTCTAGATGGCAGCTACCTCCTTCCTCACCACTCCAGTCAGAGCATCCCATCAAATATCAGGCAACTCGTCCTAGACAAAGGAACATTATTATTAAGTGAGTGATATTGTGAATTAATGCATCAAGTCTATATAAGAAAATACAACTATATAAAAAGCAAAAGAAGTTAAAATAAATGAGCTTACTTTCTCTGCATTTATCCCTTATTTTTCATTTCTTAGGAACTAAATTCCTAATCATAGTAAAAAAACTTTAATGATGGCTGTAATTTGATTAAAAGTAACATGGTCTAGGGGTTCCTGGGTAGCTCAGTGGGTTAAGCCTACAACTCTTGATTTTGGCTCAGGGTCATGAAATGGAGCCCAAGTCAGGCTCTGCTCACCTGGGGATATGCTTAACATTCTCTCCCTTTATACCTCCCCCCACTCATGCTCTCTCTCTCTCTGAAATAAATAAATATATATATTTTTTAAAAAGTAATTCAGCCTAGGCAATTTATGCATTCTAACTAGGAATCCACACTACAGGGAAAGTCAGATATCACTTTTTCAAAGAGGAAATGATTCTATCCAGAGACAATGAATACAAACACATTAGCTATCTTTGTCTTTGGTCATATCCATATTTTTTTTCTAATCACTGTATTTCATATCAGAAATGGGTTTCCATTGGTTAAGTCAGTGGCTAGCTTATTAATTAGCATGGCACCTGTTAGAAATGGATGGTAATTGATGTAACTAAAAGCTTTCAACTTACACAAATTGGCTAAAATAGTATGAAGACACTCCCCACCCTCGAATAAACTGGACCTAAAATCTAGCAAGATTTGTAGCTTTTACCCTTGAGGATGGTGCCAAAGACTTGGTCTGTAAACTATCTTGTATCCTGCCTTTGGGTTAGAGGGATTCTGATGGTCTAATACTGAGGATAGAGTAGCTAAGTCCTACTTCCAGGATGTGGTCCAATGTTGAGTCAATATTTCTTATAAAGGGAGGGGGGCAAAGCTCCTAAAATGACAGAAAGCTAGGACTTCATCAAGCTTACAGAATAGGCTCTATGAACCATTTTTTCCTCTTTGCTAATAAGTGTTTCTATTATGAGAGATCTTGTTGGTTTCATAATAATCTGGTTACAACGTTTAAGGCAAGTAACTAATCCTTATCCATATAAAATATTTTGTTGGCTACTATTTATTAAAAGCACACAAACAAAAACATCCTTCAGTTTTGCATGCTCAAATTTGCTTAGAGTCATCCCCAACAGAATTAAATATTAATGGTATCTCTGTTTTTACTACTCAACATTAGTAGAGCCTGTCTACTAGAGTGATCTTTAAAACAATACATTACTCTTGTTCAATTTACATTGACTAACTAAACTTTCATAACTGCTAATCACCATCTTCATCTTAAAACTTAAGCTTCCATGAAAAACAATCAAAGTAAATCAGCAAACTCTATGAGATAATAACATCATTTTAGATGATGAGATTATATAGTTTTTCATTTTTATTATATAAACAAAATTTATTTTTGAAAGATCATTTTACATACAAGAAGGCATTGATTTAAGGTTTTAATAAATGTTATATAAATAACAGCTGAATAAAACTTGTAGATAAAAATTAAAAATGGCGAATTCTTAGATAGCTGTAGAAAATGTTAAGAAATAACATTGTCCATGAGGCACCTGGGTGGCTTAGTCATTAAGCGTCTGCCTTCGGCTCAGGTCATGATCCCAGGGTCCTGGGATTGAGTCCCTGCATAGGTCTCCCTGCTCAGCGGGAAGCCTGCTTCTCCTTCTCCCACTCCCCCTGCTTGTGTTCCCTCTCTCGCGGTGTCTCTCTCTGTCAAATAAATAAAAATCTGAAAGAAAGAAAGAAAGAAAGAAAGAAAGAAAGAAAGAAAGAAAGAAAGAAAGAAAGAAAGAAAGAAAGAAAAAAAGAAAGAAAAGAAAAGAAAAGAAAAGAAAGAAAGAAAAAATTTCAAAAACAAGAAACAAAACTGAAACTTTATGCCTCTTAATTAATACCTCTCTATTTCCCCTTCCCCTCAGCCCTGGTAGCCACCATTTAAGTCTTTGATTTTATGAATTTGACTGTTACCGATAAATTTTGTTACAAGCATTTGGAAAATCAAGAGACAAAACCTAATTATTCTGCTCAAAACTAACCCCTAATTAGATCAAGAATCATTCAAATGAGTTACTATCTGAGTAAGTTAATGTTTCCCTAGAGAACCCCAGCACCTATTTTGTGGCGGCCATCTACTGTGTTGCATTCAGGGGATCCACTAATGAAAAAGACTGGGTTCTGCCCTTAACGAATTCCAATCCAGCTAGACACCAGTAAGTAACTATTGATCATTATATGGTATAATCAAAGCTATATTGGAGAAAGTACTGTTTTTAGAGACAGTACTTTTTAGAAAAAGGTTCCAGTTTTAGTTTGATATTTATTAACTGGGAAGCTTTGGGTAAAGCATTTAACTTTACTGAGACTCAGTTTCTTCATTTTTAAAAATGAGATAATAATGTCTATCTCACCGAGTTCTATTGTCGTCATGAGGATTTAAATACACTAATGTTTTTTAAATGCTTACTTGAATGTCTGGTATACTTTACAACAAACAACTCTTAAGTACTTTTTATGCATTAATTCACTGGATTGAGCAATTGTCCTCAATACCTCCATAAAACATACTGACAGATGCTCTTGATATCTTGAATGCTCATGGCTACAAATGTACTGTCTACCACACCCTTGGACGTCCATCTCCATCAATTGAGTTATTTGCTTATCAAAGAGGCACTTATGCTTTATCCCATCAAGTTTGTTATGCCATTTGTACTTGTTTTAATTATGTGATTTAATTCAGTATGAACAAAACATTTAAGTGGTGAAACAGGTTTTGTCTATAAAAACTAAGTCAAATTCTTTTGCTAACACTTGATAAATGTGAGCTGCTTAAATATGTGAAGGGACATGTAAAAAAAATCCTTAAAATCACATTCTAGAAATATTTTTTATACAAAGTACTTCCCAAGTGTCTTTGGGCTTCCACTTTATTAATAATAATAACAAAAACCCTAAAACTAAAATGTGTGGATGATGCATATAACTGTATGACTTCCGTTTGCAAAATCAAACTCAGAAAAAGAAACAGTCTTGGCACCACATCAAAAAAGTAAATGAAGGTATATTAAAGTTAAAATGAAGCATTATAAACTAAGATATGTTGATATTTAAGTTAAATGAACATTTTAAAGTATACATTCACATATATATAGTTCATATATAGTTATATATCGTTCTATAGTAACTGTTGTTGTTTCCTCTGTATTGGACTTTTTCTATTAACTGACCAGTTAATGCTTCAGAAAAGAGTGTTCCTAGTGTAAGTGAAAAATCATTGGTGGATATGAATGCATGAAAGCTGGTTTTGTCCAGGGGGAAGGTTAGGGAATTGTTCTTCTTGAAGAGTCTCACAAATATAAGCACATCGTGTGTTTGTATTATGAACATTCATTTAAAAACATAGCTATCCATTAGCAAAACCAAAATATTAATTGAATGTTTACATTTAAAAAATGGCTTTCTTTACTAAGAATTATTTTATTAGGATTGTTTTTATAAGATGTTAGAATTGGTTGCTGGAGGGGAGGTGGGTGGGGGATGGGGTAACTGGGTGGTGGGCATTAAGGAGGGCACTAGATGTAATGAGTACTGGGAGATATATGTAACTGATGAATCACTAAACTCTACCTCTGAAACTAATAATACACTATATATTAATTACTTAAATTTAAATTAAAAAAGGATGTTAGGATTATTTGTGTTGTTAATTCTAGTTAGAGTTCTTTTGTAAATAAATATGATTTAGATAATTTCTTCTCATAGCATTTTGCAGGGTTAATTTGATAAGATACAATTTTAAAATGTGATAAAATAATATTTTTCTAGAAACAAATGAATATCTGGAAATTACTGCTTTCCAGCTACTAAAATGAAGAGTGACCCTTTTAAATTTTATTTCCAGAGTACTCAAAAAAATAAATCATATTATTTATTCCTAAACCCACAGGAGACATAAGTCTCACAGAATGTGGCTAAGTTCTTTAATAATGCATGGTCACTTTGCTTCATAGACTAATGTGTCAATGAATTGATCTCACTCTGCAGAAATGTTACCTAGGATTTTTTTCATATTTTTCTTCAAATTTTGAGGAATAAAAATGTATTAGAGTGCACATTTACTAGCAGATGCTGCATAAATCCTTATTCATAAATATTTAGATCTTGAATTGACGAGAAAAATATAAGATTACAGTATATGTCACAGTCTTTCCACCTAAGTGTATAACTGTATTCTTGAATTATTCCTAGTGCAGATGTAACGTCTTTAAAAGTATTTTATTATAGCAATGCATTTCCCCGAGGAGGAGTGTTTATATATATATGAATCAAGGTGATGCATTTTGTTGGTATTATTTTCTTGCCTTCTTCCTGGATTTGCTTTCATGACTTACAAAATATTTACAACAAAATGAAGCAACAGGAATTGCCATATTGAAGTAGACAAAGGATCTAGTTATGCTGGCAACTATTATATGAATGTGTCTTTTATAATTCTTAAAACTAAAGAAATGTGTACTTGCAACAAAATTGCTTTAAATGATTAACCTCTCTCCCAAATAATCTAAAAGTAAAGCTAATCTATTTAGAATTCTTCAGATTATGGTCACCCAGAAAACAATTTTTTGTTGATAATCTTTTTTTTTAATTTTTAAAAATTTTAATTCCAGTATGGTTAATGTACAGTGTTATATTACTCTCAGGTATGCAATATAGTAATTCAACAATTCTATATATTATTCAGTGCTCATCAGTGTAGTGTGCTCTTAATCCCCTAGGAAAAATTTCAGGGAAATTCAAATCAAAACCACACTAAGATACCACCTTATGCCAGTTAGAATGGCAAAAATTGACAAGGCAAGAAACAACAATTGCTGGAGAGGATGTGGAGAAACAATTACATTGTTGGTGGGAATGCAAGTTGGTACAGCCACTCTGGAAAACAGTGATATGATAGTTGTCTTTCTCTGCTTGACTTATTTCACTTAGCATAATCTCCTCCAGTCCCGTCCATGTTGCTGCAAATGTGTAATCGTTCTTTCTGATGTTTGAGTAATATTCCATTGTATATATGGACCACATCTTCTTAACCAGTCATCTGTTGAAGGGCCTCTTGGTTCCTTCCACAATTTAGCTATTGTGGACAATGCTGCTATGAACATTGGGGTGTACATGGCCCTTCTCCTCACTATGTCTGTATCTTTGGGGTAAATACTCAGTAGTGCAATGGCTGGGTCATAGGGTAGCTCAATTTTATATTTTTTATTATATTATGTTAGTCACCATACAGTACATCCCTAGTTTTTGATGTAAAGTTCCATGATTCATTACTTGCGTATAACACCCACTGCACCCCCTCCCCTCTGAAGCCCTCAGTTTGTTTCCCAGAGTCCATAGTCTCTCATGGTTCATTCCCCCTTCTGTTTACCCCCCCCCTTCTTCATTCTCAGAGTTTCATGGAGATGCACGTGCCAACTCCATGCTCTTTTGCTGAAGGAAAACAGTTCTCAACTCTTGGTTGCAAATTAGAATCATATGGGAAATTTTTAACAAATACCATTGCCCAGGCTCTACCCCAAACCAATCCAGTCAGATTCTCTAGGGCTGGGGCCCAGGCATCAGTATGTTTTAAACTTTCTCAAATGATGTTAATGTACAGCTATGTTTGAGAACCTTGGTTCCAATATGAGCTGATATAGTAACCATCTGCCACCCAGTAATCTTATTTTCATTCTATCTTCAAGTCAAATATGTATGAAATATTAAAGTAGCTCTAATAGAACCATTTTGATTTGCAAGTTCTGACCAATTCCAGGTTACACAAATCTTACTTAGGATCATTATCATACCACTCAATTGTGCTTTGTCCATCTTTTTCTATCTATATATAACTTATGGTCCTAAAATGAAGGTGGGCATGAGGATCGGGGGTGTGCAAAACGACATGGTAACTGCCTTGAACACCTGAGACCCCTAACATCATTACTGTGTCCAGTCAACTGAGAAAGAAAGACATTGTAAAAATTGTACAATCGTGCAATTGTAAATTCTCCTTTTAGAAGAGTTTGAATATTTCTGTCAATGATCTAAATTTTTTAATAACTGAATGCAATTCCAAAAGGTATATCACAGATAATTTAAAAATTATCCCTGATCAATTGGGAAATATTAATACTGGCCCTTGAAATTAGTTCTCCTAACATACAAATTATGCCTCTATCAAGATATTTTCTGATATCACATTACTCCTTCTTCTCCCTACCTCTACTTCCTTCACAGAAGTATCATTATCCTGAATTTAGTGTTTGTAATAATGTTTTCCATTTTTATTACCATATTTATATATCCCTTAACAATATAGAATATTATTTTGTATATTTTTGTGTTGTAATTTCCAAATGTGAAAATTACATTCAGAAAGTACTCAGGCATTTTGATTTCTTTAAACATTTATACATACTTATTTTATCATCTTTACTTGCTAATAGTAATATCCCTCCTCACTTTTGCTATGGTAACTTGTTTCTTCTTCTGCTATGTAATTTTTATTTCTGAGCTTCAATTCAGGGAATATTTATATGAGGTCAGCCTATGGGCCCTTTTTGAGATTATCTTCTTCTAGAAAGGCAATGTGTTTACCTTTGTGAGGTGGCTCAAGTTATTACCAACTCAGAGATCTCTTCAAGTTAATTTTGTGGCATGGAGCATTATAGACCACGTGGGTACCACAAATAGGACCTCATATCCTAAGTGAAGGTAGGAATGAAGTTGTGAAATCTCAGTAGAACCTTTTAAAAAATTATTTCCCAGATCCCAAGCCTCGATAGATCATTTTACTTGTTATTGGCCTTCGACAGGATGTTGGTTTTTGTCTAATTCATGCTTTCAGTGAAGGTTTAGATCGTGGCTTGGTCTGGGTCTTTTTTGTTCCACTTTTTCCTGTTCCCTGTTCCCGTCCATGCTAGGAGCCAAGGCCTTATCTCCTTCTTTTTCCCCAGCTGTGGAGGTGCAAATGTCTTGGATTATGAGAAACACAAAAAATCCCCCGAATAGTGTAGTTTCAGCTTCATTGTACTACTTGATTCCAAGCTTCCTCTTCATGTTTGCATGGCTCCTGGGGATTTTCCTTAATTTCCCAAGAGCTCGGCTATGTAATTAAATACCTATTGGTCATATTTATCCAGCATATCTAGATGATTTCTAACAGGCAGTTGTTCATAGGAATGCCTGCCTTATCCCTGAAAACAGATGTGTCCTACATTACTGAAGTCTTGATGATGAAGCTTCTGGTAATGAAGTGTACCTTCCACTTCGTACTTCATCTGTTCATTCACTTGACAAATATTAATTGAATGTCTCCTCTGTTTCTTTCACTCTTCTGTACCTTGGAGAGAAATTGCTTATCAAAAACAATTGCTGTCAAGGAGCTTACATTCTAGTGGAAGAGACAAACAACAAATTAAATGTATTGTGTGTGTGTTTCGCAAATGTGCATTATACACTATAGGCACACATGTACATGAGAACATATCATATTCTTAAGTAGCTCTCAAAAAAATAGAATCTTGGGTCAGCATGAGTGATGGGTGATATTTTAGATATAGTGGCCAGTTAGTTAAGGCTTCTCAGAGGAGGAGACATTGATCAGGTAGAAAAGTAGTGAGGGAGCTAAGCAGATGGACAAGGGTCATATAAACAGTCTGGGCAGAGACAACATTAAGTGCAAAGACCTAGGAATGGAAGTTGAGATGTCTTTATGGAGTTAAATAAAAGCACAGGAGAATGTAATCCATTTAAAGAAAGTAGAATTTTCGGAACATTAAAGCAGTCATTTGGTCATTGAGGAGCTAGAGATTTCCTAATCAGTTCATTTACAGTCCAATCAATCATCTAGCCAAATAAAAACTTATTGAGTACTTCACATGTTAAGTGTTGCATGAGACATAAAAGTTAAACACCAGTGACTCAATGTGTGCTCACAGTTAAATAGGGAAGGCAGGGGATAACCTCATGGAAAGTAATGTAGTCACAAGAAATATTTTAATTATTGTCATCTTGTTGCTTCCAGAAGAATAACATAGGAATCATATTTTACTTTTTTCAATTTATTAATCATTTATAGCTTTAAAATGATAACTATACCAAATGTATATGTAAGCACTAATGTTATATGTATGTTTATAAAACTGATGGAATTTGCCAAAATTTACTTGGATTCTTTTATCAGATTCTCTTAATATCTGGTCTCTCTTGCATCAGCATAAGCAAATTTGTTTTCTGAAAACAAAAGAGAATACAAAAATAAGAATAGCCCTTTTAAAAACGAACGACAAACTTTAAAATACCTCTAAAATAATTGTATGGAAAAAAAGGAGAAGTACAATTTCCCACAAAATTCATGATGAGAGTTAGGGGCACAATTGTTAATAATGTCCAGAACGCTTGCCTTAACAAGGCTCTGGATCCTTATAGCCCTTTCTTCTACTAAGTAATACAGATATCTCCCACTATAACATCAGTAATACATTCCTGAAATGAGATGTTTTAAATGGAAATGCTAACTAGGAGCTGCTTTCCCACTGTTTGAAATGGTAAATATATTTCTCATCACCCTAAAACCTAATCTGATTTATTAAAGTTTAACAGAAGCACAGTAAAAGCATATACATATAAATAACAGACTTAACCAAAAATGGTTAAGACATAATTTTCTGATTAAAAAAAAGATACTGTGGTAGAGTTAATAAACAATGGCATGGTTGTAATAATGCTGTGATGTTTTTCTTATCACCTACAACACCCAATTTGTACATTACCTTTATGGAAGCTATATGTTCTTTTCAAAATGACTAAGTGATTCTGATGGTATACCAGTTATATTTGGAAAATATTTCCAAACTTACCCTACATATCTTTTTGTTACAAAATATAAAGGTTTAACGAGTTTGACGGAAGTAAAATTAAATTTTACCATATGAATATTGGCTGAAATAAATTGTAAGAAACACACATCGCATGAAGTTCATACATTTGAAAACAAGAGGCATTCTATGAGGAAAACATTAGACAGAGAGATAGTCTATAGAGTGTATCTATCCTGTTTTTATTTAAACTTATTCTAAAAACCTTGAACATACTTTCCCTTGTTCATGTAAGGAAATGGAACTAAAAGAGAATTAAAACATGAATGATCATAAAAATCCATATACACACAAATACACATGTATACATAAATCTATAATGGTAGAAGTTTATATAATCTTCTTATACAAATGGTATAAACAATTATATGACTAAGGAAATATTTACTGAATGTTATAAAAATTGGATTTCTTGAGTATAAAAATCAATTATTATAAAATATGTTTATGTAGTAATATCTTTCTAGAGGCCAACATTCAATAGGGAATCTCATTATTTGGAAATCAATTTAGAAAGTTTGTAATGCAGTATATTTTGAAAATCATATTTCAATTACCCAGATTTTCATATTTTCAAATGTGGAATAACTTGTTTATACTTTTTTAAATGATAGCTTGGAAATAAGATGAATTCCTTATTAAATAGTAAGAATATGATTGAAGTAAGTGACAAAATAGAGATGAAGAGATTGTTTCCTTTTATAGTGCTATGCCAAATAGTTTACATACCTTATTTTATATAGTAGTTATAACAACCTGGTGAAGTAAACATTACAACAAATGTTATAGAAAATAACAAAGTAAAATTAGAAGGAAATAAAATAAACAGTTAAGCTTCTAGTCGGAGGGGGAAAAAAGTACCAGATTTACCTTTCTTTTTTTTTTTAAGATTTTATTTATTTATTTGACAGAGACAGCCAGCGAGAGAGGGAACACAAGCAGGGGGAGTGGGAGAGGAAGAAGCAGGCTCCCAGCAGAAGAGCCTGATGTGGGGCTCAATCCCAGAACGCCGAGATCATGTTTAACGACTGAGCCACCCAGTCGCCCCCAGATTTACCTTTCTGCCTTAAAAAACTTAGAGTAGAAAAATAGAGAACATTAGTTTTCAGATGTTGGACAACAGGCAATGATCTCTGAAAGAGGGGAAACAAATGAAGTGAGTTTTATGATCACCCAGAATAATACCTGGACAGAGTTTTCAGACCAGAGTACAGGGTAGTAAAAGCCAGGGTGAGCCCAGCAGTGTCCCTGAATTGAAGAGATGAACTTGAGAATTTGAGAAGATGAAAGTATCCGGAGTTAACAGGGCAGAGTAAAGGAGACGACAGAGTTGCAGAGAGAAAAGGCTGAGATCTGCAGAAGGTCCCACTTCTCTGAGCCTTCATCTGAGCATTTATCACAACATGCATGTGAGGAAGCTGAAGCCAAGGAAAGAATAATGTGAAAGAAACAGGCTTTTTATAAAAATCTCCACAGCTCAAATGGAGCAGGAATTATTGGTGGTCTCAACAACCTAAGTAGAAAACATTATAATATGTGAATAATCTGGTGCATTGTGCAGAAGGGTATTGTGTCACTTTAGGGACACGATAATACCTAGACCAAAGGCTTATCTGGTCCTGCTTAACAAAACTTAAAAGCAAATTTAAAAGGTTCAAACCCCCAAGGAAAAAAATTAATAAACCTTCACCAAGACAGGTCGTAATGAAATTGCTTACAATCAGTGATAAAGAGGGGAGAACACATTTTGCAGAGAGAAACAAATATGAGAATTCCAACAGACTTTTTTGGGGGGAAAGTACCTATGAGAAGACAGTGGAACAATATCTTTCAAGTACTGAAATAACAATCAAACTTGAATGGTATAACCAGTAAAAATCTATTTCAGTAATAAAAGTAAAATATTTATTCAAACATACAAAAAGTGAAGTAATTCATCACTAGCAGACATGCAATTTTAAAGGAAGTCCTTCAGGAAGAGTGAAGTGAACCACATACGAATCTTCATCTATACAAAGGAATGAAACACCAGAAATTAGAAATATGTGAATAAATACAAAATGATTTTCTCTTATGTGCTAAATTACATTAAAAGATAATTGAAGGTTTAAATAAAAATAGCAACAATGTTTTGTGATATTTATAACAAATGTAAAAATAAACTGTATGACAACAATAACACAAAGGACAGAAGGGAAGTAAATTGTACTATTTTAAGGTTCTACCATAAGTGAAGTGATAAAATATTACTTGAGAGTAGACTGCTGTAAGTTATCTATATAAGAAACACTAAAGCAAAATTTGACCAAAGGTATATGGATTGCAAACTAGGTACATGAGTAGATATCAACATCATTAATCATTAGGGAATTTTAAATTAAAACAACAACGAAATACCAGTATGTGCTTATTAGAATGGCTAAAATTAAAAAACAATAATAAACTGACAATATTAAATTTTGACAAAGATATGTAGCAACTAGAACTCTTAAGCATTGCTGTGGGAATGCAAAACGGTACAGCCACTTTGGAAAACAGTTTGGCAGTTTCTCATAAAGTTAAACGTACATTTGCCATATGACCCAAAAACTCCACTCTTAGATATTTACCTAAGTGAAATGTTTATATTTCTGAATATTAACAGCAGCTTTATTTATAATGCCAAAATTTGGAAATATGAAAATGTCATTAACCTGGTGAATAGATCAACATAATGCAGTGTATGCATACAATGGGATCCTACTCAGCAATACAAATTAATGAAATACTGACATTTGCAAGAATGTGCGTAAATGTCAAATGCATGTTTATAAGTGAAAGAATCCAGGTTTCAAATTCTACACACTATATTGATCCATTTATATAACCTTCTGGAAAAGGTAAAGCTATAGGGACAGAAATTGATGAGGGATTGCCAATGGCCGGGAGTATGGGAGGTGATGAATCCAAAAAACAAACAAACAAACAAACAAACAAACAAAAAAACAAGCCCAAGAATTCCTATATGAAACCCACACTTGCTTGAAACAAAAGGTCCTGTACTCTTAATAATAATCCTATGATGACACATTCAAAGTTAACTAAAGAGAGAAAATTATGACAGCAATTATTTGAGTAACTCCTATTCTAAAAAACCGCTATTCTTGTATTGCTTTCTTGGTTCTCCAAGTGTGTTACTCAAACCAACATCAGCCACATCTGGGACTTGTTAGAAATACAAATTCTCAGGCTCCATTCCCAGACCTACTGAATCAGAAACTCTGGGGGTTGGAGTGGATCCAGTAATGTGTTTTAACAAGCCTTCCAGATTATTCTGATGTGCACTAAAGCTTGAGAACTACAGATATACATTAACTCATTAGCCCTCATTACTTCAAACAGTAAATGCAAATGAATTGGGTTACTCTCAGTTAATCTGCATTGGAACACTACTCACCTGTAAAGTCTCTTATGAAATGCCAACTCTTTGTGAAATCTCCCGTTCCTCCCTACCCCTACACAATACATTGTTCACACCTTTATTAAATAATCATTTCCTTTCACCTTGTCTTATATTTCAGTGCTGACATGTCTACAGCCTTCACTAGAATGCCAGTTCCATGGGGCATGGATTCCCATTTTTCAAGATTTATAAAACTCATTGCCAGTATAATCAGAGTAAGGGCAAATCCAGCTGGTCATGAAGGTTGAAATAATTAGGAAGTGTCAGTTTCCAAGGTACATAAAGTTTCAGGCTTGGTTCAAGTAAATCATTTACATTTAGTAGTCATCGTATTTTCAGACCAATCAAAATGAGGGTGGGGGTGTGGCAGCCATGAAAACATTGCTCACGGATATCTTACTGCAGGGAGCGTAATTGATCAGTGGCCCAGCTGTTACGTTCTGAATCTATCATTGCGCTTCCCACAGGTTGCTTCTAGCCAATGATAGTATGCAGCAGAGATACTAAATCAGGGGTATTCCTACAAAGTACAGGACTTCTCTAATGAGCAACTTTGGCTCAAGGACTACCCATCAGCCTCGCTGAAACTTTCTTGAAACTGAACTGCGTCTAAGACTTTTCCTACCTAACCTTCCATCCTTCTATCTCTCCTCCATTGTAGTTGAAATTGCATTGTGGTCTGATAGTTCTCTAAGCCTCTTTCAGTTCCCTCCACCCTTTCTCTGACAGCCATTTTCCCCAAATAGATCTCTGCCTTGTTTAATCTGTCTTAGTGTCTGTTTCTCCCAGGATCTGAACTAACAATGCAGGGATCATGTCTAGTTTGAGTTCCATGAATAGTTTTGCTTCCCATAAGCAATTGTTTTGTTTTTAATATATGGACAATGTTACCTGGGTAAATGACCACATCCTGTTTGCAGATTGGATGCTAGAAAATTGAAAACAAAAGGATGATTCTAGGGGTGCCTGGGTGGTTCAGTCAGTTAGGCATCTGCCTTTGGCTCAGGTCATGGTCCCAGGATCGAGCCCTGTGTTGGGCTCCCTGCTCAGTGGGGAGACTGCTTTTCCCTCTCCCTCTGCTTTCTCTCTCTCTCTCTTTCTCTCTCTCTCACATACATAAATAAATAAAATCTTAACAAAAGTACTTTTTAAAAAAAGGATGACTCTATTTTATGGAGCTAATAATCTTTTCTTTAAATTTTTAATCCACTTTAAAAGTTTTTTAAAATTTTCATTTTGAATTTAATTGCATAAATTTTTATAAACTATATGAAATAATTTCTGAAAAAAAAGTTAAAAAATAATCCAAATAGTTATCAGATATTAAGGGGTGGTGTCAGGATTGCCATGTTCAGCTAGTCTCATAGGCTATGTACTCCATGGCTTGATACTGGATGCTCAATATGATTGGTTCCATCTGAAGTTGTGTGTTGGTCCTGGGTGGCATATGCCCAAAGATGGAAAGAACATGATAATGGCAAACCCAGACAGTGGCATGGGGAAGCCCAGTTAAGCAGACAATTTTACCGGGTAACAATATATAGCTGGATAATGATAATCCTACTAAAAATTTAGAAGTGGAGCCCCATTCTTCAAAGTTAATCTAGAGTGCTCTTTAGATCTCTGAAATAGGGCCCCCCCCCCAATGGAGAAAATTTAGAAACCCTGAGTACTAATAAGAACTCTTTAGGGCAAAAACAACAGATTAATTTGAAGGAAAGTAGCCTAAGCCAAAATGTTAATCTAATAAATCATATAATCACTGCACAGAAGAAAACAGCATTAGGTGAGGCTCTACATGTGTCTTGTTAGGGAGGAAAAACTTTTCCGCAACTCTTTTAGATTCTGCACCTGGGGCCTTGTTGATGAGACCAATGAAAGACTAACAGGAAAAAAAAGCACACAATATTTATTAATATTTAAATGCACGGGAGTTCAGAAAAAAGAAGTGAAACTCTAAGAAGCGGTCAGAGTTGGGGCCTATATACACTTTAAACAAGGGAAAGAGGGTTAGGTTTCAAGGGAAAACATGGGGAAGTGACTAGGAAATATATATGATAGAAATAATGGAAGTTAAAGGCTATTTTAGTAAGGTCTGTTTATGCAAACTCGTATTAATGTCAACTCTAGTCTTTGGTAAGAGTCCTTCTTCTTTCCCTAATGCTGTGACTGTGGGAGGGAGCACCTTCCTCAAAGAGAAATTCATGTCCTGCTTTTAGGAAGATAAGGGGAGGGCAGAGAACTCTCCCTGCATTGGTGGATTGTCAGTTGCCCTCAGCTCAAAATAATCTTTATGCCATAGTGACATACTTGGGGCAATATATTCTGATTGCCTTCAGCTTCAAACAATACGAATGGGACCTTATAGAATGTACACTTGTCATTTGTCATTTTTAGCTGCTCAGAAAATGAGGAGCCATTCTATTTTTGGGGAACACTGCTCTGTGTTTCTCAGCAGATGATAAGGCATCTCCCATTAACAGAAGCTTAGAAGTAAAATCTATTGTCTTCCCATCTCCTGGTGATCAGAGCCCAGGAGCTAGGGACCCGAAGGAAAAAGACTTTCATTGTTTAGTTGCCTGAATCTGGCTATGGTGGCATCTGGCTATGTGAAGGAGATGGGGAACAACAGCTTCAGATACATTTGAAGATCAGATTTTTTTTTCTGCAATATTACTCAACTCTTTGGTTCCTTCTTATTTCCTGAGCATGGTTCTCCAGTTCTCCCTTTGATTCTTTGAACTATTAATATTCCTCTAGTTAATTTCTCCTCTATTTAATTTTACAGAAGTGATTTTAGGTGCATGTAGCTAGCCCACCTAATATAGCTGGCTTCGCTGTATCTATTTGTCAGTTACTCTTCCTTAATCTTAGAACCAGTATAGCTGCCAGCACCTCCTGGGGCTACATGCTTCCTCATTCAGGTTCAGCAGGAAACATGTCTGATTTTCCAAGGAGTTACATTAATGAATGAGTAAACATGCCACTTTTTTTATATCTTTGAATCAGTTTGAGATAATTTACTATAGCTAAATGTTAGTGATTAATTTAAGTTGAAATGGAGTCTTTTAGGTATAATAAAATTAGGTTAATAATAAATTATCATTATAAAATTAAATCTTTAAGGGTCAGAGGAACATGTTGTTTCTAAACACGGAGAATGGACCATGAACACAGATGAGGTGTAAGGCCCCAGCTGTCTAAAGTAATTTATTTCAGCATTAAGGTTTTCCTGCAACACAGTTCATTAGGAAAATAAAATATTTCAAACACCCTGTGTTTCTACTGACATTAATAGAAGTTGCTTGCATACATCAGGTGTTGACTATTATCCAGACATATTGAAATAATACTTCAAGAAGTATCACTTTCAATATGAAATACTGATGATTGAAGAATTTTATTTTTCTTGTAAGTGGTAAATGTGAAAGTAGAATGACCAGTTGAATGAATGTGGAATTGTCAGGAAACAAGGTGTTTGCTATATTCTTGAGTTTCTCAATGCCCGTGAAAAAATTACTTGACCCTTCTGTGTCTCAGCTTCCTCATGTCTTAACAGTATCTATTTCACAGGGTTGGTTTAGAAGAAAACATTATATTGAGTACAGTGACTAGCACAGTTCTTGAAACTGATGAAAGATGACTATCAACACAGCTCCTTAAGCATGATACTTTCAAATTATCATGAGTTCCTTATTAGGAACTAATTATTAGAGATGCTGATTGTTTCCTTAAAACGATAATTCAGTTTATTTAGTCACTGTAAAAAATATTTATTGTGCTCTACTGAATATTCAGCACTGTGCTAGATCCAGCAGATGACTGAGTGAAAGTATCTTACCTCAGTGAGCTAATGGTTTTGTCAGGAGGCAAAAATAATTAAGAATTGTTAAAAAACAAAACCAGAAACAAACCAAAAAATCTGAACTTCACACAGAACAGATTGGAGGTTGCCAGAGGCAGAGGGTGGGGCTAGGGAGGCAAAATGGGTGAAGGTGGTCATAAAGTACAAACTTCTAGTTATAAAATAAATAAGCCCCAGGGATGTAACATACAGCATGGTGATTATAGTTAATAATACTGTATTGTATATTTGAAACTTGCTAAGAGAGTAGACCTTAAAACTTCTCACAAGAAAAAAAACTGATTTGTAATTATGTATGGTAACGGATGTTAACTAGACTTATTGTGGTGATCCTTTCATAATATATACATATGTAATGTTCATGTTGTACACCTAAAACTAATATAATGTTATATGTCAATTATATCTTAATAAAAATCGATGTTAAACAGCAATAATAAAATTATGTATTGAACTCTGCTTAAAGGACCAGAGTGATAACAGATTAGCAATGTCAATATACCTACTCTACTACTAATAAAAGCTAATATTTATGTACTACTTACAATGAGACAGGTCCTGTTCTGAGTTCTTTATATGTATTAACTTACTTAATCCTTACACCCCCATGAAATAGATGCAATTATTTTCCTTACTTTACAGTTGAGAAAGCTGAGGTACAGAGAGGTTGAATAACTTTCCTTAGGTTATTCAACTCGTAAAAGGCAAAATAAACCAACCCGAGCCATCTGATTTCAGAATCTGAGACCTTAACCACAAGGTTACAGTCCCACCTTGAGGCATCAGAAGGGCCTTTGTAGAGGAGGTAATGTGTGAATTGAATCTGGAAGGATTGAGCCAAGTAGATATGGGTGAAAGACATTCCAGGGAGAGGGAATAGCATGTGTGTTGGCAGATAGAACAGGTTAGATTCAGGCTACTTATAAGTAATTTAATATGTCTCCAGCCCAAGTCAGTTATGAAGAAACCAGAGGTGAGGAGACTAGTCCAGAAGATTATAGCTCTAGTCCAGGTAAGAAAGAATGAGAAACCAGGCTATGTTGGTGCTACCTGGAATGGAGCACCTGTTATGTGCTAAATTCTGTAGGGAATACAAAAATGAAGGAGACATAACCTTGTCCTCAAAGAGTTTGTACACACGTGGGACTGGAAATGGGATATAGTAGATAGTAAATTTTGCTGGAAATAGCTTTTGACAAAGGTTGTGAAATAGCCTTTCCAACAAGAGGGAAAATTGACCTTCACAAGTAGAAAGAGAGAAAACCATGCTAATTTTAACATTGATAAGTATAGGATAATTTTAAGGATAAAACATGATTTCCATGACTACATAATCAGAAATAACCAGCTCTGAAGCAGTTGCCAGAAAAATATTCCAAGGCTTATTATGGGCTCAAAGTTAAATTTGTCAGTAATATAATTCTTTTAAGAAAGGAGGGATGGAAATGGGATGTGTACACTGAAGCAGAGTCTCTAAAAACAGCAAGTTTTCCTCCCACAGCTGTCAGCAGTGGTCAAGTGTTATGAGAATACTAGGTCTGCTTTGGGGCTTTGAAATCAATATCAGCAACTTAGAGAGGATACAGAATGTGATAATGGGTTTAGGCAATAGGCACATCGAGCAAAGGTTAAAGGTGTTCTGACTATTTATTCTGAGATACGTTGACCCGTGCAAGCATGCCAAGGGCAGTCTCGCATCTAAAAAAGAAATGGTCTCTTTTTAAAAAGACATGGGCTTACTTTTTAAAAGTTTCAACTAGTTTAACTGGAAATTGCTTTGAATACACATACTTCTTTTATGCTCTGAAATTTCCTGGAAAATTAAATACAACATGAATTTTAATGAAGTGCTGTAAGTATTAAAATTAAAGATGGAAGGACTTGGGCATCAAGAAAATTAGAATATTCTCTAATAACATTATCTTAGCCCAATTGAACACATCTAGGATTTTATATCACTATTAAAACACTCTGAAACAAATTAACATTTACTAAAGAAACTTTATGACATGTCATTTAAAAAATTCTGACATGGCAATTTTCGTGTTACATTAACTAACAATAAAATATATTTACTCACAAAAGTTTAATTCATTAAAATCATTAAATCATTCCATATATATGAATCATAGATATGTGATTATGATTAATAAACATTTGCTAATATATTTAATATACTTTTATAAAGTGCTTATTGTATGTTAGGCACTTTTCCAAGTGTTTGAGGTATATCAGTGAGCAAAACCAGCAACATTTGCTGCCTTCCTGGAGTTTCTATTCTACTGGAAGAAGGTAGACAGTGAACAATAAACATAGTAAATAAATAAATGCTCTAGTATGTTAAAGCTGATGAGTACTGTCGAAAAAGGGAAACCAAGAAAAACAAAGTTGGGGAAATCAGGAGGGCTGGGAAGTACTGGAGATGGGGGAAGAATTAAATAGAGTGTCCAGAGTAGCATCTTTGAGGAAAGAGAATTGAGCAAAAAGTCAAAGGAGAGGAAGTAGACAGTCATGGAGAAGATAGACAATACTCTAGCTGAAGAATGTTGGAGGCAGAGGAAACAGCTTGTGCAAAGGCTCGAAGGCATGAGGGTGCCTCGTGTTTGTGAGTAAAAGCAAAGAGGCTGGTGTGGCTGAAGCAGAATGAACAGTGGGAGGAAATTGAAGGTAAGGTCAGAGAAACAGTGGGTGGAGATGATGTAGGACCTCAAAGTCCATTGCAAACGTTGACTTTTACTTGGCATAAAATGGAGTCACTGGAAGGTTTTGAGCAAAGAAGTGACATGATCTAACTTTTGTTTTAAAATATCACACTAGCCACAGTGTTGAGAAGAGACTGTAAGGAGGAAAGGATAGAAACAGAACACCAGTTAGGAGATCACTGCAATCATCCAGGCAAGAGATGAGGATTCCAAAGTGGCAGCGGTGGAGACGGGGAATGTGGCTGCACCTGAATGAATGGAAATGAAGGGAATGAATGGAAGAAGCAGCTTCTGTATTTTAGTTGTATTTTGCTTTCAGTCTCTCACTACAGATTTTAATGGAGTTTTCTGAGTTTTTCAAAATGTTATCAGAAAATATTTATTTAGTCCCCAATTTTTATCACAGCTTCCTAGCAGACACTAAAGGAAATAAAGTAGGTAACAAATGCCCATCCTGGCCCTAGAAGTACCTGCACTCTAATTCTAAATAGAATTCTATGTAGAATAACTATCAATTTAGAGGGTAGATAAATATGGAAAATTTGTGAACTCACCAGGGATAATTTAGCTATTCTGATTGGTAGAAAGGAATCAACTTTTTACCTCAGTGCTCCCAAACTGTCCTTCTTGAAGTTACTCATTGTGAAAGGAAAACATTTTTCTATCAAGTTTGAACAATGACATTGCTCTTTGCTGCCCCAAAATGTAGTCATTGGTTATATGTGCTATTAAAATTTCAATGAAAAGTAATTAAAATTAAATCAAATGTGAAATTTAGTTCCTCAGCAATGAGAACCACATTTCAAGTGCTTAATAGCCTCATGTGGCCAGTTGCTACTGTACTGGATAAAACAGATACAGAACTCTTACCTCATCCCATAAAGTTCTATTGGATAGACCAGGCTAGGTACTTACAAGGAAATTTATGTATAAAATGTTTGGCAGATATTTCTGGTATCCCTCTTTCTAGATTTTATCAGTATGGATAATTACAAGAAAAGAATAGGAAAGAAAACACATACTTTGTATCACTTATGTATTCTAATGAAATACCAGCCCCATATTTTCCCCATTTCTTTTGCATTTGTCTGTCACAGCTTCTTTCTTTTTTCTTTTCTTTTCTTTTCTTTTTTTTTTTTGTCTTGAATTTCTTGGTGCTATCTATTTTTTCTACCACCTAGAATTAGAAATCAATTCTTTTGTTTCAAATGTGAATTCCCCCCCTCTAATTATAAGCTGCTACTTTATATAACAAAAGAATTGATTTCTGAAAGCACTATTCAGACATTAGCAAAACCAACAATTGGAATTATCATTCAAATCAATGTCCCTTGTGAACATTAACAGGCAATGCTAAGATATAGTCTTATTTTTAGACTCTTCTCCCCATTCGTCTACTTTATGCTTTTTAATCAATCTTATATGATAGCAGGCATCTTTCTTTGCTTGTTACATTTCAGCTTGCTTTAGCATCCTTTTTGTGCAGCACTATTTATCTAGATTTCTTGCTAACTGAAACCACAAGTATGGATTTATTCAAGTAACAAGATTATTTATTTTCTTGGGAAACAGAATAAATATTATATATTAAACTAATTATTCTAACATAAACCTGCTTGGTTACTTTAGGTAATTTCTACTCTCCATCTCCCCTTAGGGCTGGGTTGATTTGGGGTAGGCTAGAAAGCTAGCGCTGTGATTTGAGTTTTTCCCCTTCACTCAGGTGCACCCCCTCTCCGATTTTGCTATGCTCTCCTCTATATCACAGACCACAGACAGAAGACTTCTGCAAACTACATTTCCCAGATCCTTGCCAAATTGGTTCCTTTTGGGATCCACCAATGGGAGGCAATGGCTGAAGACTGGAGGTGAGAAGCCAGGGTTTGTCTTCCTCCCTTGCTTTGGTTCTAGAGGTATCTTTATTAGTGTCTACAGCAATTCTGTGGTTGCAGCTCCTACAAACCACGCTTTCCTCTCCAGTCCCAGCTCCCACTTTGCAGCTCATTCTATGACTCCAGCTCCTGCCAGATTAGCACTCCTCCATATTGCCAGATTCCTCTTGGTAACCAGCTGTGCTGCCTCTCAAACAGAGCCTCCTCCAAGTTTCCAGCTCCTGTCAAAGGAACTGAGAGCCTGGGCTCTGGTAACATTAGCTCCTTCTATTGTCCCTGCAGCCCCAGTGATGGTAGCATCTTCTTGTATTTGATGATCTCTGGGCTGTCTCCCCTTTCCCTGTTGTTTTGTCAGCTCTTCTAACAAATTGAGACTAGCTTCTGAGATAAAACTACCTTTATTGCACTACATGACAGGACTTCTGTTGTCCTAATTGCCCTGACAGCATGGTATCTGAAAGTAGCAGGTAGGCACAAAAACAAATGATCTTAGGGTCAAAAGAACTGTTTAAAATCTGAACATTCCAATTCCTTAGTGTATGATGACAGAAGATACTTATACTTTGAGTTTCAATAGCCTCAACTGTAAAGTTTAGAAAATAATTCCCATTCCATTGGTGGATCATAAATATTGAATGAGCTAACTTAAGTGAATACACACAGAAAATATCTAGCAGGAGATACTCAATGAATATTCAAATTATTCTAAAAGTGTTTTCTTCATTTTAGGAAGCAACTTCTCTGTTGTACCTTTAGCTCTTGATCTTTATCTAATTGGCAGACCTCCAACAAGATTGGTCTGAAGAAAATCTAATCCTCTCAGATTCATATGTGTTTAAATCTGCATTGCTGTTTTCTCAGGTTGTGTGAGGGATATAGTCTTACTATTTTAAAAAAGACTGTAATTCATCATAAGAGAAATCATACTTAGGCTGCTGTGCAGTCTTTTATGCTGTGATAGATATTCTAAGGTTCTTGAGTTTTTCTGTCCCTGAAGGTCACCAGGAGAAATCTATCCACAGTTTTATTAAACCCTCCCTTCCTATTGTCACCAAGACATCCATTTCTGGTAACCCAAAACAAAACTAAGTGGTATGTCATGTGGACCATAATATAAGCAAAAATCTTCCAGCAGTGATCACAATTTGCAGCCACCTGTCACTGAGGCCTCTCTCTTGTCATTGGCAAGTACATTTATAACTTCCTTATTCTAGACAAAAGTGTTTCTCTATAATTAGAGCAATTCCAAATATTAGGGGATTATGTTTTAACCAACTATTTTGCATTTTAGTCATTTTTTTGTTAACTAACATACGAGGAAAATGTATAAAGGAGGAATTTACAGCTCAGTTTTTTTCTTATATAGTAAACTTATGTTCAATGACCTTCAAGATCAAGGAATAAAATAAAGCCATCAACCTAAAAACCTCATTCAGACCTTGTCATAATCACTACTTCTCTCCTCCAAAGATAATCTCAATTTTACCGTAGCTATTTCCTTCTTTTCTTTATAGTTTTGCTTCCTAAAAATGTATCCTTAACAGTATGATTTATGTGTACCTGGTGTTTTTATGTTGTTTGAATGGAATAATCTAGAAATCTAGCATTATATTTATGGGAAACATGCAAATGGTTCTAATTCATTCATGTTTATGTTTCATAGTATTTCGTTGTTTGACTTGCCACAGTTTATTTATCCATTTTACTTTTCAGTGAGTTTGGGATTTTTCCAGTTTAAGATACTACAAATAATGACACCAAGCATATTTTTGTGTATGTCACTTGCTACACTTCTTTTGGGTAGAGATATACAAGTAGAATTGCTTGAGTCATAAAGCAAGAATATGGTCAACTTTGGTAGATATAAAACTGTATTTCAAAGTACTTTAAACAATTTATATTCTTACCAATACCTTAATAGAATTCCCAGTGCATATATCCTTGACAATACCTGGTAGTGTGTGTGTGCGTGTGTGTGTGTGTATGCACACACACATATATTTTTCTTAGTAGTATCTCATTATGATTTTAATCTGCATTTAGTTGATTACTAGTTAATTGATCATATTTAATATGTTTACAGGCCACTTGGACATTCCTTTTGGAGGGAGGGGAAATTTAAAGTGCTGGTTCAATTTTACCCGCTATTTTCTATTTGGTTGTTGGGATTTTTGCTGTTGATTTTTAGAAGTTCTTTATTTATTCAGTAAGCTAGTCTTCTACCAGCTATATGTATTATAAATGTCTTATACAGCTCTAGCCTTTCTGCCACTCTGCACCGTTTGATAACAACAAAGTGACCAGTAAAAAATGAGGCAAAGGACTTGAATAGACATTTCTCCAAAGAAGATACACAAATGACCACAAGCACAAGAAAAGATGCTCAACTTCTTTGGTCATTAGGGAAATGCAAATCAAAACCACAATGAGAGACCATGTCATACCTACCAGGATGACTATAATTTTTTACAAAAGTTAAAAAACATGTGTTTGTGAGGCTGTGAAGATATTAGAACCCTAGTGCATCAGTGGTGGGAAAGTAAAATGACATAGCCAGTGTGGAAAACAGTTTGTCATTTCCTCAGAAAGTTAATCATGTAACTAACATAGGACCCAGCAATTCCACTCCTAGGTATATATCCAAAGAATACAAAGCAGGGACATAAACAGATATTTGTACATCAATGTTCATAGCAGCATTATTCATAATAGCCAAAAGGAGCAAACAACCCAAATATCCATCAACAGATGAGTACGTAAACAAAATGTTGTATATATATTGGAATATTATTCAGCCCTAAAAAAACAAAAGAATGAAATTTTGATATATGCCACAACATGGATATACCTTAAAAACATTTTGGAAAATGCAAGAATATTTACTTACACCTATGTGCAGACTCCATCCCTGGCACTGTGGTTATTCTGATTATAACCCCATTGTGCAAACATTTAAGTGACTTAGGGCAAAGACTGGCTGAACTCCACTAAATGTGTGAAGTTAACCATTTGGTTTTTCAGTGTCTCTGTAGTGTTGCATGTTTTCTTGTGGGCATGAACATGAGAAAAAAAAAACAGCCTACTTTGTGACCACCCCAGTATGTCAATTTACATGCTTACTTCTTAGAACTCCTGGACAGGATCTTTTATTTATACTCCTTCTAGATACCTTTCTAACCACTAACATATTTGTCACTGCACAGGATTCTATGCATATTCTAACCTCAGGCTGTTTATTCCCTCACATCAAGTTGATGACAAGATATACTGTTTGAAGCTATGTTCATTGGGATGTTTCCCCTCACCACTGTGTTTAAGGGCCACCCTTGAGTGAGGGGGTAATATAAGGTAGTAGTTGTAAACTTTCAACTTGCACCAACATATTGAGCCAACTCATCTGTGCATCAGGTCTGTAGTGAATTCCCCATAATTCCATTTACATGAATTGAAGGACAGTCATCAGTGCAGGAACAGTAGATATAAAATAGGTCTGTGTTACCTGAGTACTTTGTTTGTAACCTTCCAGACTGGCCCAGGTCCATTATGAACATACAATTATTATCATTTAATGGATTCCTGCTATTGCCTTATTCTGCAATCTTTTGATTTGGTGGATCAGAAAATACCCAGTTTATGATGAACAATTCTGGTCACATAGTCCCTTGATGCCCCATGGTTAGATATATCATTTCCACCAGGGCCCAGTAACATGTCAAGAGTTGCTTTTTGAATGGTGACTAGTTCTCTGCTACAAATGACATGTCGTTGTTCCAGAATCTTAGCAACCTAAACCGTGAATATATATGGCGTCCTTAAATATTGGTACCTCTAGCACCTTGGTATCTGCCATTTATGATAGTCTAAACTTGTTCCAGAGCAGTCTCTTGCTCTGGGCCCTACTCAAAACTGACAACCTTCTAAGATCAGAGTAGCATTCTCACATGTGTTGTATTCTGCCTGCAAAGTCTGCAAAGACTTTTTTTTTAAATGATAAAATGTTCAGGGTACAATAACATGTCTTTACCTTAAGGGGGTGTCCTGGCATATACCAGATCCCTAGACTCCTAAAAAATTCATTGAAGTGGTCGTCTCCTGACTTTGTAGAGCTTACTTTCTACCTTCTTGCATACATGTCTTAACCATGACATCTAGATTATTTGCAATATTTTGCTTCAACTTCTATTAACCTGTTATCTCCCACAATTTTATGACTTGGTGGATCAGACAGTATCTTGTAATGAAAAATCATTGTTGCCTCTATGATGTAAGAAGTGTACAGTATTATCAAATTGGACCAGCATTATGTTCTATAGAATATACAGATGATTGATTGAAGTATTTTGGAATTACATTGTGACAGAGAGCAGATGAATGAAGATACCTCTGGAGCAACACTATGAATACATACTGCTTCAAGTGAAAGCAAATCACTTCTGCTCCTTCTTCCTAACAGGGTTGAAATGAATGTATTTGCCATATCAATAGCCACGTACAAAGTCCAGGGTATGTGTTCACTTACACTAGTAAGTATACTATATTAGGCGATATAACTGTGATTTGGATTACTATTTCTTGAAGTTTACAGTAGTACAATGATATCTATCATATTCCATCAGTTTTTTGCATGAGATGGGGTAATGACTCTGTTTCCTTTAATTATCTGAGTATGTCCTCATCTCTGCTGGTTCACCTGAGTTGTATTACTTCTGAATTGCTATTCTGTTTGGATAAGACCATTTCAGGCATTAGACTTGACCTTTACTACTGTTCTAACTCTTAAAGTGAGTGTTCTAACAAGTAATAAGTGTATTCACACAAATTATGCACTCAGGGATTGGGGAAATCACCAGAGTCGTTACATAGCCCCATTGGATCCATGGTGGAATAGTCTTGGGCCAGAACTCCACCTATCATCTGGCCTATGTAGCCTCCACTTTAATAAGGGACTATGATGTTGTTTTTGTACTTCTTCTATCAGTATAAACTCCTCCAACAGCCTTTGGAACTTCTGAGCATTCTCCTTTCCTCAGCGTACCTGTGGGTAATGGCCATCTTTTTCTGCAATGCCCAGAGGAGTTGCTATTATATATACTTACTATGACATAACCTCCCCTTCAAACTCTGGGCTCTGGGTGTAAGAACTGTCTCAGTTTTGGAAACTGGGAAAGGGATTAGGATTTTGTATTGCAGCAGCTGACATCAGCCTTTTGCTCTCCTGCTTTGGCTTTTTGTTGGAAATCATTTCAATGTTACTTAGACATTATGACTTTTTTGCCTTTAAATGCTTCACAGTGTTTTTCCTAAGAACAAGAGTCTTATTTCCCTCAAAGACAGTACGATTACCAAAATTTAGAAAAAATTTAATAGTGATTCATTACTGTTATCTAATCCATAGTTCATATTCAGATTTCATCAACTGTCCTAATAATGTCCTTTATAGCTCTTTTTTTTTTCTAGTTCAAGATTCAGTTCAGTCAAGAATCACATATTACCTTCAGTTTTCATGTCTCCGTTCTTCAGTGTTTTGTTTTTGTTTCTTTCATGGCCTTGACAATTTTGAAGAGTACAGGACAGCTATAGAATGACCCTCATTTTAGGTTTGCCTAACTTTTGTACTATCATATTCATGTTACACATGTTTGGCAGGAGCATCTCAAAAGTGATTCTGTGTCCTTCTCGGTACTGCATATCAAGAGCACATAATATCTGTTTATCCCATCATTGGTGGTGATGAGAACGTTGGTCATTTGGTTAAAGTGCTGTCTGTGAGCTTTTCCACTGCTAGGATGGAACATTTTCCACCTTGTAACTAATAATAGTGTGTGCAGAGATACTTTGAGACTATGTAAATATCCTTTTCCTCATCAAACTTTTACCCACTATTATTAGTATCTATGTTTGATTCTTGCTTCAATCAATTATTACTAAAATAATGGTTTCCTAATTTAATCATTCCTTCTACATTTACTAGTTGACATTCCACTGTTAGGAAAATCTTTAGCTCTCCTACACTGATTTGCTTTTTCAGTTATTATTCACAGCATTAAGGACTCAGAAATTATTATTTTATTCAAGGGCTTATATTCAGCTATTATTGTAATTATTACTTTTGCTGCTAAAATTGTCCCAGATGTGGCCAGAGCAAGCCCTTTTGAACTCATTTATGTGTTCTTCAGACATGTCTTTGCCATGTCTTAGCCATTCATTGTGGACTTACTCCTTTCTATCACAATAAAACGTTCCTGGCTCATTCTGTACATTCCCTGACCCAGAGCTAGACTCACCATTCCTCCAGAAAGCCCAAATTCCTCTTAGTAGATAATGCTATTTAAAAACCAATATTTGATGGGGGCGCCTGGGTAGCTCAGTCGTTAGGCGTCTGCCTTCGGCTCAGGGCGTGATCCCGGCGTTCCGGGATCGAGTCCCACATCGGGCTCCTCCGCTGGGAGCCTGCTTCTTCCTCTCCCACTCCCCCTGCTTGTGTTCCCTCTCTCGCTGGCTGTCTGTCACATAAATAAATAAATAAATAAATAATCTTTAAAATAAATAAATAAAAAATAAAATAAAAACCAATATTTGGGCTTTAAGTGTGCTCCTTTTTACTTTGAGTGTCATTGCTTTCAGCTCCTCTCATCTACTTGTATCTATATTTATATGTATATCTATATCTATATGTATAGGTATATCTTTATCTGTATCTGTATACACATCTATATCCCCATCAATTTTCACAGACCTATACCACTATAGGTCTGTTCCTATACCAACCTCTCTATCTCTATCTACATATTTAAACCATGAATTCAAACTGTAGCTCATTTTCAGTTCAATACTACAATTTTTAGTCCTCTCCTTTTACGTATTTGTTACTCCCTTTTCCAACAGTGATAAACATGGCTTTCATTATCTTCAGTATATTTACTGATGTGTGCAATCCTATAAAATGGAGAATATAATTTCAGAATTATACATTGCAAAAGTCAAACCTATTAACTAGAATTCAATAATTGTTTGAAGTTAATAGTCAATATATTGTATTAAAAGTTGTTAATTTGAAATATATTAGGCTCATTTATTTCTATTCAGATTCTATTAGAAACTTGCTGTATCCTTGTTTGTTTTATTTTGTTTTCACTCATTTCCTTTCATTTCATATTTCAAGTACTTAAAATGTCAACATGGTTCGAAGAGTCAAAACCGTATAAAAGGTATTACTCAGAGAAGTTTTACTCACCTCCGCTCCCCCAGCTCTTCCATCACTTTCTCATCTCCCATAGGTAATCAGTCTCAGTAGTTTTAGCTTCACTTTTCTCTTGTCTTTCCTCCTCTTCTTCCCCCCTTTTCTTTGTCTCTTCTTCATACATGAAAGGGAGCATGCAATACATAAGCCCTTGTATTTGATTTCCCCCTAATATGTATCCTGAAAACCGTTCCATGTCAGTTAAAATAAACCTTCCAATGTATTGTATATTACTTATTTAATGTTCTCTGTATGGACACTTGCATCATTTCCAATATTGTTCAATAAGAAACACTATCATGAATAGACAGGATGTTTTCTTTTTCCTTTACTTTGCTCTTCCTCCTCTTTCTCCTCCTGTCATTTTGGAGCATACCCTCTGGCCAGGTTTCTGAAAGTCTTAATGCTAAGTCAAAGGCATAAGTACACTTGTTAAATTTTACCAAATTCCCTTCCATAAAGTTTGTACTATTCTTCATTCCCACTAGCAGTATATGAGAGCACTTATTCTCCTGTGTTCACCAACAGAGGGTGTGATTGAACTCACAAATTTTTGACAATGAGATATGTGAGAAATTGTCAGTATAGTTTAAATTACATTTTCCTTGTTATGCATAAAATTTAGTATCTTTTCATAAGTTTAAGAACCTTTTATATGTCTCTTTAAAGTTGTTTTGAAATATAAAATTATTCAGGTGTTTTTGCCATTTTTTTCTATAATTTTGGGGGGTTGTTATAAACTTCATTGTTTAGATTTCTTTATTGGGATATTAATCATTTATCCATAACATGGATTACAAATATTTTCTCCCAGATGGTTATTTTTCTTTTGACTTTGCCCATATTTCATTTTTTCTTCCCTTTCTTTTCTTTCTTTCTTTCTTTTTTTTTTTTTTTTGCTATGAAATTTTTCTTTAAGTTTAAGCCATAAATTTGTCCTATCTTCTATTGCATCTGGACTTTGAGTCGTAGTGGAGAAAGTTGGAAGCAGAATCTAAACCTTCAATTGCTCTAGCTTCCTTGAATTTTCCTTCATTTTCTCCTGACTCCTGGGCCAGCTTGTTCTCATGGGTTTTCCAACCTACATGTGATCTTCCTTCCCCGACTGCCCTCCTTGTGAACTTCATGCTCTAGCATCAGATGTAGACAAACAGCCTTAAAAAGATTGTTAATAACAGCTCCCACAATTGGGAAAGCCAATTCCCTATAATAGATCCGCCTGCATATCTATCCATCATCATCTATCATCTATCTAATTTACTAGTTCTCCTTCTCTGGTGAACTACCACTGATTCAGAAATGGTTTCCATTTTAATTTATGTTGGAGAAATGTTGCAAGATTTATCCCTATTTGGTGACTCACAGTAGATGTTATCATGTTAAAGTTTCTAAGACAATCTGGAGTAAAGAAACCTCACTCTATTCATCATAGATTTGCCACACTACTTGCCTTACTATAAAAACTACTCACATGAAATTGATTCATATCTCATAGAGCTAGTTTTCCAAATAAAATTTGAAATTGGTATAAAATAGATAGATATAGATATATCTTGAAGTATATATCTATCGATATATAATCTTAAAGCATATATATATATATGTGTGTGTGTGTATGTATGTATATGTGTGTGTGTGTATATATATATATATATATAAAACCTTAGAGCAATATTCCAAAAAGATGAGATAGGTTTAGTCATAGAAAGCTATTTTCAGTCTTTCTCAACATTGAAACAAAAAACATAAGGCATAAATTAAAAAAAGAAAAGAAAACTAAGCCTTTCTCTACAGGTTTATTCCTTTTGGTCTGAGAGCAATAGAGCTGAAAAGCAAATAACTATTAATTTACCTCTCACTTTTCCATTAGTATTAATGGGACCCACAATAACCAGGTGGACTGGGCCCTGAACATGTGTTCCAATTGTTCATTTTAGTGGAAAACCAGCCAAGAGGGCGATTGGTGGTTGAAATCAATTCCCAAGCTCTTCTGAACATCATTTGCTTCATGGGGGCAGAGCTGCATCTGCCTGGAGTAAGGGCCATCTTTCCTAATTAACAGAGACTCCATCTGCACTGCAAAATGCGACTGTGGTAATGCGCACATCTGGAGATATGTCTATATCCAATCCTAACAAAGACACCATATTTATTTGTGTCTAATGCACCTAAAAAGTCTATGAAGGTTTTTGTTATTATTTCCATTTTGCCAGCAAAGAAATTGTGTTTTGAAGAGGATAAGTATTCTGCACATAATTCCACAGCTAAAAACCTGAGTCCAGGATGCATTTTCTTTTCTACTCTAATAAACTGTCTTCTTACACTATGCTGCCTCCACGCACTGCACTTCTTCACATGTCACAGTTTTTAATTCTTTGTAAGTTCCTTCTTTCTTGTGTATATCCTCTTTAAAATCTATATTATGATTCCCCATGACAAATGGGAAATTAATGCCTTTCATTCTACTGTGTGTTGTTCAAATGCTCACTATATATCTATGTCCTTCAAAGTTAATTCTGTAATTTTATTTCAACAATTCATTCTGCATATTTTATTGAGTTTTCTCCAAGCTCCTGTGTTTTTCTAGCGACTTTGTAACTATGTGCAACTAATCATGGAATAGAAAAATGTACCTAAGCATCCTCTGTGAAGTTTCTAAGCCATATGATATTAAAACATGGAATGCTGCCATATGTTAGAACTATAAATAACAGAAGATGTGCACAGAAAATTGTTTCATTTTTGAAAGTGTCTGTTTATATTTCACATTAAGTAGCATTATCTTTTTTTAATAAACATATCTTGAATAATTATTTAGTTCCCTTGTCCCAAAGAAGGTGGTGATCCCTTTATTTATTGTCTACATTATGAAAAGGCAATGCTTTTTAAAAAAGACTCTACATAGAAAATATTTAATAAATGAGCAGTTAACAAATGTGTGGAGTAGTCACTAGATGGCAGACAAATGGATATTTTGGGAATATGAAAACAACAGTAGATGGTTTGCAATAAAAACAAATAGAAACCTGTAAAAAGGCATAATACTAATAAAAGAGGTGAAATAATGGAAGGCTTTTTTTCAGCATGTTTTTATTTTCCCAAATATATCATGATACTCAGTAAGCAAATTACGAAACCATGTTGATTGCTATGTGAAAATCTTAAATGATGTGACTCAATTCATGGCTTTTAAAACTCCATGAAAGAAAATGTTTAAACCATGTCAGGCAAAGCACCATGCGGTACATATATAAAACAGGATTTATTGGCAGAGAACTTAGAAGCAGAGAACTGTGGAGCACACACATTCCTCTTGACTCTCTCTGCCCCTCAGTGAAGACTGGGCATAGGTCTGCACACATCACGTTGTACTAGACAGCAGGAATCTTCCTCTCAAATCTCTAAATAGCTGTTTTACTAAGAAAACATAGGAATTCTCTGATCAGGAAAGTGGAAATGAGAAGTTTCCGAAGCCCCGTAACTGTTATCAGTTTTATTCTGTTTATTCTGATGAGCTAACTCAAACCACTGAGCAACGCTTCTAAATTAAAAGAAGGAAAGAGATGAGCCTGCCAGAACCCTCCAGATTTGTTGCTTCATATGTATTGAGTTAGTGTAGCTCGAAACTTCAGTAGGATATTTCTATGGATTACAAATAAAATGGTGTACTCATAATTGTAGTGTGTAGTTTTTTTAATTTTTTTGCTTTTTTCCCACCTCTCCAATATTTTATCTTTTTTCTAGAAGGAGAATGCATTTCTTTTCCTTTTAGGAAATAATTTATGTGATTTTTATAAGACTAATTCTGCTCCCAACTTTTTCTTCCTTCATCTTCTGCGCAACAGTAATTAAGCCAGGGGTTGCTGCGGGACCAGTCATGTCCAATCAAATCAGTTTTCCCCAGGCCAGTTTCCCCCATAGCCATCACGAACAAAGATCCTCTTTTTGATGGGGATGTTAAACTGTAGGTTATGCATCTAGGGCTTCCAGCAGCAATCCCTTCCTTCTAACAGAAGCAATCAACATAACAAGATAAGCATTGGCAAGATTTGAGGGAAAGAGGACAAAGAACTAGTGACATTGTTTAAGCTTTGTATTCAGTTATGACTAAACTCAAGTCCAGTTTCCTTTAGAGGTAAGTAAATTCCCATGGATTAAATGAGAGTTGAATTACTCTTTTTTATACATGAACAAGCCATAACTGAAATAATAATGAAAAAAACTGCTACTTCCATTTTTGCTCCAGAATTATTCAAATTCTCAAGAGTATGAGACCTATATTTCCAACTTTTAAGTAATTGATGTACTTTTTATTATACTAATATTATGACTGACAATTGATATTTTAGGAGACAAAAAACTTAATGTACTTTCTAAGAGACGATGATTCACTCTTGGGAAGACCAGAAAGAAACTCTATTGCAACATTTGAGGAGAAAATCTTAAAACAAAAGCTGAGAGAATACTAATAATGCAATACTACCAGAAATAGCAGGAACTGTATCCTCAACCACAAAATCTTTTACGGAAATTTCATATGTACCTTTTCATTAAAAAAAAATACTGTATAAACCAAGCATTCAATCTTTTAAGTCCCTATGAAGGGAAAAGGGTACTAATAATGCATTGTTTACTTTTACAGCATATTCTAGCTGAAAACTTAAAACAGTTCTCTTAGACAGGTGGCTTCTCTTTACTCCATCAATCTAAGATATATATCCTCTATTGCATTATTATCTCTATATATAGTTTTTTTTATTTAACAGGAACACCGTTAGACATGGGATATGAAGGAAAGTTTCTGGTGGCATTCATTTTATTATTTATTTCTAAGTTCATAAACTTTAAGAGGTTTTAATGACATTGTAGATCTTGGAATATTACAGACTTAAGTGAATTAGGAACTTAGTATTTTAATATTCTCTTCTGATCTATTTTTCAGTGATTCTATTCAGAGTTAATTAGAAAAAGCTTAAAAGTGGTAATGAACAAAAGTTTATTTTTATTAGAATTATACTGAAGAGTTAGCATATAGTGCAGACTTCTTAAATTGCAAAGTCAGGGATCAGTGAATCGACTTCTTGGTCACTTTTTCAAATTAAAGATATTAATTGGATTGTGATCTGCTATGAAATATTTTACTTTATTTCTGGGTTTAATCACAATGCAGAGAAAAATTTCAAAAATATGTGTATTTTTATAAGCATTCCAATTTTGATCATATCTTTGATAAAATATTTCAACACATCAAAAATTTGAAAGCATTCACATGGCATGTAGTCATTTTTTTAAACATTTAATAGCCAATGGATAGACAATGCTTTTAAAATTATGTTAATTCATCATGTTCAGTTATGTTCTAAAGTTTCAAAAGTGTTCACTAGGAAAAAATCATCCTTTTTAGACATAAGCCAATCAAGAATCAGAGTCTTCAAAAACACTTCAATAACTACAATAAGGATGGATTTGTTTTCTGTTCTTTCATGTTAAGCATCTATTTATCCTTTTTAGGGTAACAGTATTTCAGTTTCTTTTTGGGGGATGATATCTTTCTTCTTTCTCACATAGCATCTTTTCCCACCACTGATACTTCCAACATCATAGAGTCCATCCATATCACTCCCAAAACAGATGCTTACACAAGAGCTGGACTTGCTTCAGAACACCTTTTTTGCTGTGGGCCCCACTTAAAGCTGGCAGTCTCTTGTCTCACATAGTAGATGGGCTGATATAGTGTCCCTAATATAGAATATGTTTCCTACAGAACCTGAATAATTTCACCAGGCATTACACTTCCTTTTTCTGGGAGGAAGTCCACAATGAAATAATTTCTCCTTTACTTTGGAGAACATGTCCTAGCATTGAATCCACTTTTTTTTTTAAGATATCGTAGGTCCGTGAATCTTCCTTTGATTTATATCTTGTCCCCTGGATTGTACATGTCTTACCAAAGTCTCCACTTAGATAGTCACCTGTTGATTATCCTGCCTGATCAACATTATATCAGTGATGTAATGAATTGATGTGGTGTTCTGTGGAATATCTGGATAATCTAGAGTGCTTTAGACTTTGTTTTAACAGAGAGAGCAATAGAGTTAACATAACCCTGCAGCAAAACTGCTAACGAATTCATTTGTCTGTTCCACATGAATTCAAACTGTTACTGATCTTTTCAGATTAAAATAGAAAAAAAATCTTTCAAATCAATGGTCACATACCATGTACCTGAGGCCATATTAATCTGCTCTAAGAATGATACCATGTCCAGCACAGCAGCTGCAATTGAGGCTACCACTTTTTAAAATATGTCGTAGTCTACAGTCATCCTCTTGGATCCATCTAGTTTCTGCAGGGTCCAGACTGGTCCAGACAGAAATATAATGGGACTGCCATCCTTGTGGCCTTTAAATCCTTAGAGGTAGCACTACTTTTCAGCATCCCCTCCAGATACATTAGTGTTTTTGGTGTGCTGTTTTGGCCAAAGAGGAGAGGGAGTTCAGAAGTTTCCACTTGGTTTTTCCCACTACAATAGCACTTACCTCAAAAGTATGCTAAATTTGGACTAACAAAATATGGACAAACCCCATAAAAAGAAAGATATCATTATAAATAAATAATTGCCTCATGAAGTTTAGAGTAAATGGGAAAATCAGTGTTCAGTGCTGTAATTATTTATTTATAAAGATATCTTTCTTTTTATGGGATTTGTGTGAGATACATATATATATATTACATATATATAACATATATATATAGTGTAAATTTAATATATAGAGAGCTTCCTTTGCAGAACCTGAACTAGAGACTAAGCCCATTATAACACTTGCTATGACACCAAGTTTACACAAACAATATTGAGCACTTATTCATGTATTTTCTAGTTCCACATTTAGGCATATAAGTGTACGTTCTTATGTATATTTTTCAACAATTTCGATTTAAGAGTGTACACTTATTGTGCATATGTTTTTTTTCTTGTTTGATAATTTCAGAATATTTGGAATAACCTCATGACATTTAGAGGCATTCAGTGAATAGTTTTTGATGATATGCGTGACTTGAGACAGTTTCAGAATGCCTGGTCTATGTTATCCACCCAAACACTTTACTTTGTATGGCTTAACAATATTGCAAGCCTGATTTCATTTTAATGCTGCATTAGCTGGGTGAGCATGATTTATTGTGACAGAGTGTAAATTCAACTATTGAGTCTTTAACAATAAATAACAAATAGGGTTTGTGATAGGGAACAATAAAACATTATGTTGATAGAGGCAGAATTGAAATGATGACAAAATATAGCAATCTACTATCAGACAACATAATTAAAGTTTAGCTGTGGGGTGCCTGAATTCTATTATTTTAAGATGGTTTGGGTATGTGAGTGTGTAAACTAGAAACAATTATTCTTTACTGGACAGCAGTGATTTGGTTTCTTATTATTAAAGAGTGGCTATATAAATTTTGTTTAAAAGCATTAGGCATATGCATTAAGCTTTAGCACTAAAAGCAAGAGTCATTTGGCAAAGAATCCAGTGACCTGAAAATAAAAATCCTTTTGGTGGACCATAAGCATTAGAGGGGCCTGCTGGGAGACGCACCTGGAAAACTGGGTTCTTGCTTCCCCTAAGCTTGCACCGTTCACATGAGAATTCATTTGGGTTGTTTCATACCAGCTGTTTTCTGGCTGGTGAATAGGTTGGCATGCAGCTAGAATTTGCAGAATAGTCCATTGTTGCCAAGAGACCTAGAGGATCTGAAACTGCTGAGAATGACAATGGTACCACAAGTGTACCTCCTTATCAAGAACTTTGGGTGATCTGGGAAGTAAAATCCTCCCGGGATCATGTACTGTCCTCTGCTTTACATGAGCACTTGTTTCTTCTCCATTAAAGAAATTTATATCCTGTAACTTTGTGGCAGTTTTTCAGCCTTTTGAGAGTTTGGACATAATATTTAGCCACTATTAACTTTTAGTTCCTTCACAGATAATCATAAAGACCTCGTGAAGAAAACATGAGATAATGGATGGCAAAGTTTGTGCATAGTTCCTGGTATACAGTAGGAGCACAATATTTTTTGAATATTCAGTATTATTACTTCTTCTGATTTACAAGTTTAATAGTATAGGTGTGGTAATAACTTTGGGGATGTCAGCTCAGTTTAAAAGAATCCCCTTTATCAATAAAATCTTGCCCCAGCCCCTGTATCTAGTAGTGTGGACGGCTAAAAGCACAGTAACAGTACAAGTTGTCATTCTATGCACTATTGATTGGATCAGTGTTGGACACCAGGTCTGAGCTGAGTTAATCAGATTCTCTCTCCTAGGAATGTGAAATTGCCATGCAGTTAGGTTCTGTGGATCCTGGAACTGAGGGACTAATAAATCTTAGAGGAAGAGCCTACTTCTGTCTTATTTGCAAAAAGTCACAGAGAAAAATGATGTTCAAGATAGTAAGAAAGAAGCAGATAGAGAAGCAGGGAGAATGGAATGGAAGATGGTCACCTACCTGCCTTTAACTTTTTAAATTCCTGGTTCTGGTCTTCCCTGAGCTGCTGGCTCCCTTTAAATTTTAGGATAAACCCCAGTATCCATCCTGTAAAGACACATTTCCCATTATGTGCATTCAAAAGAAATTGAACTAAAACAAAAAGTGAAACAATGTTTACTTGATAGTATCATTTACAGCATTAACAGTTGTTTTTTTTCTATTTTATCTTATTACGATATAATATCAAGGACTACATGATCAGTACATAAAAGACTTAAATTAAGAGTAACATTACCTGATTAACTGGTTTTATTTTATATCTAAGAAAATAACAACCTTGAAAACAATTTTTCTGAAGACAAAAATTTATTGTTTCATTCTGAGACCAAGACAGTCTTTTCCTTGAAATCTAAATAAAAAGTAAATTAGAATCGTTTCAAAAATACATTAGCACTCGTTAAGAATAAAATAACTTTATATATTTACTAATGGAAACACAAACAAGGTTTAAATTAAATCATTATCTTTAACATACAACACATAAGCTATTTTTTTTCCTTTAAAAACAAAGAACTTCTTAGTCACATTAAGAGCTGAATTATTTCTTCAAATTCTAACACATTTTTCTAAATTGTACTTCATATTACAACCATTATCTTGGTATAGTTACTGAGGTATTTAAATGGTGGTTAACACAAATGAAAGAAGAGGGGACAGAAACTAAAAATAATGCAGTTAAAGAAATAAGGTTTGGAAAAAATGACCAAAAAATAATGCAGTGAAAGAAATACTGGAATAGGGCTTCAGAGAAAATTAAATTCAGTGTAGCAAAGAAAATCATGATTATTTGTGAAAATACATGCAGAGGACCACATCCACTGAGTTAAACATCATGGTTTGCATGCAGCAAGAGTGCTGGATCTTGCCTCTGTCATGGTAGGTTAGTATTCAAAATGAAAATGCTATGAAGCCCAGTTGGAGATTAAATAATTCTCTGTTAAATAATCATAGATCTTGTTCAAGAGGCTCATCCCATCTTAGAAGACTATGAAAAATAATGACAACCACTGAGACTACTAAAACTTTGTTCGGGAAAATAACAGAGCAAATCTCATAGGAAATTGTATATCCCATACAGGAAAGGATTCATAAAAAAATTACTTGACAATAATTAATACTTTATTATTTCTGGTATCATGCAGTAATCAGGCCACACAACACTGTATTTTTAGAATTATTTTAAGTTTACTTTTATCCAAAACATAAAAACCACCCCCACATTATTTGTTCACTATTCTGATATAAGCTGTTCTGAAATGTTTAATTCTTCTCTTTGCCTTCATAAACAGCATAGTAAGCAAGAGTATTTTGTCATAATTTAAAACACCATCAGTTGTATTGATTTTATATTATTCTGCTTTTCAAGTTCCTAATCTCTTCTTTCCAGTTTTATTGAGTTATAATTGACATATAACATTGTGTAAGTTTAAGGTATACCACAAAATTATTTGATATATGTAAATACTGCCAAATTATTACCACAATAACTTCAGTTAAAATCCAGTGTCTCACATAGTTACAAATTTTTTACCTGTGATGATAACTTTTTCATAAGATTCTATTGATTTATTTGAGAGGGAGAGAGAGAGAAAGAGGGGAAGCACAAAGGGAGATTGAGAGGGAGAAACAGACTCCCAGCTGAACAAAGAACCTGACAGGAGGTTCGATCCCAGCACCCTGAAGTCATGACCTGAGCCATAGGCAGATGCTTAACCGACTGAGCCACCCAGACACCTGCAGTGATGATAACTTATAAGATCTACTCTCTAGCAGCTTTCAAATATGCTATATAGCAGTGTTAACTGTAATCATAATGCTGTGCATTACGTCCCCAGAACTTATTTATCCTATAACTGGAAATTTGTACCTTTTGGCCACCTTAACCCAGTTATGTCACTCTCTGCTTTCTGCCTCTGGCAATCACCAGTCTGTTCTCTGTTTTCATGAGTTTGGGTTTTTGCTTGTTTTGTTTTAGATTCCACATATAAGTGATATCATACAATATTTGACTTTCTCTGTCTGACTTGTTTTACTTAGCATAATACCCTTAAGTTCCACCCATGTTGATGCAAATGGCATGATTTCCTTCTTTTTATGGCTGAATAATTTTCCATTATATACCTCATTTTCTTTATCCATTCCTCTGTCAGTGGACACTTAGGTTGTTTACATGTCTTGATTGTTGTGAATAATGCTGCAATGAACAACTCAAAAACAAAAAACCTAAATGATCCAATGAAAAATGGGCAGAAGACCTGAATAGACATATCTCCAAAGAAGATATTCAAATTGCCAACAGGTACATGAGAAAGTGCTCAACATCACTAATCAACAGGGAAATGCAAATCAAAGCCACATTGAGATATCACCTCCTACCTGTGGGAATGGCTATCATCAAAAACATAAGAGATAACAAGTGTTGGCAAGTGGAGAAGAGTGAACTTCGTACATTTTTGGTGGGAATGAAATTGATGCATCTACTATGAAAAGCAGTATGGAGATTCCTCAAAAAAATTAAAAATAAAATTACCATATAAGCCAGCAATTTCATTTCTGGGTATATATCATAATCACTTTTTAAATATATTTCTGTTCCCCATCCCAGATTTAATATTGCCAGCTGCCATACTTTTTATACATGTGTTCCTATTGCTGAAACTCCCTTCATTCTCTAATTTGATGTTTCTAATATTCTGTAGTTTGTGGAATCAGAAAACCAAACGACTGTAATTAGAATGTTGAGTGGATATGAATAAATGGACCCTCTTCAGCATCTGAGAAGTTTTTTAGAGTTAAAGTGCATGAAGACAATTCAGAGAGAAAGTTTTAAAATTTAATTTCCCTATCATTGCTTGATTAGGAATAGTTTGCCAAAAAACAATCACCAGGAAAATGATGCACTAGTGTAGGAAATAATGTAGGAAATAATCCAGATAAGAAAGTCACACAAAACATTTGAACTTGGAAAAATATATCACTGGGAATTAGAAATAGTGTGTAGTTCTTGTCTGTGAATTTCCTAAAGACTATCTTCCACATGATAATAATGCAGTAAAATTTTAGGACAATTAATTCTTCTGTGTCTCTTCAAAAAGAAGAGCATACTATCTCTTTCTAACTTTGTTTTTATCAAGCCCATGCTTGCTTTTCCTCATCTATTAGGAAGAGAATTTCCCTCAAGGAACTCAGAAGATGGTGCCAAATTAAGTCAGTTTGTGTCCATCAATGTTAATTTTGCCAGATCTAAGAGATCAATAACAGTGTTGGAAAATGCACCTAACCCCAGCCCCCCTGGGACCCTATCCAGTTTCAGGAGTTTGAGATAGATGTGTAACATTCTCTGTACTTAAGTCTCCCTTATCATCCCAGTGTTTGCTTGTCAGAGCACTACTACCCCAGTATCTTCTATTCTTCATTCTTGATTAGCTCCACCAATGGTGAGAATTCAGGTATGTCTCTCTTGTTTGGAATGAAGTACAAAATTATTCAGTAAGTCCTTATCATAAAACATGTCTGTAAGAACCTGGTCCCTTAGAAATCCTTTCTAATGCCCCATGGCAAATGTCTTACCGTAATACTTTTTCTGATCCTAATAGATGAGGGCACCACTGTTACTATTTTGGTAGTTGTACAAGGATACATTTAACTGACAAATTCCAGCTTTAGTGAGGATGTTCCTTTAAAGAGGGACATGCTTCCATGTTTCCAAAATCTGCAGGATTCCATATCCCCAAACCTCAAAATACTAGTACAATAAATAAAATAACAAAATACTAGTACAGTATATAAAATTATATACATATATATAATATATATAGAGAGAGAGATTATATATGGCTTTAAGAAGAAAAATAACTTATTTTCAATTTCATGAAGGTATTCACAGAAGTTTTTTTTTTTTTAATTTAGTGGCCTCCGTACAGCTAAAATTTGTCATCAAGGACCAAACATTGTTCTCCATCAGTTACACAATATCTTTTACATGTTGGTTGTGTCCTAGAAAATGTAATATTCCAAGTATGACAAATGCCAGTCTTACAATAGTTTCCTTGCAAGAGTGGGATGGTAAGATTGAATAATGTGGGAGCCTGTGTGCTGTGGGTCTCCAGGATGGTTTTCTTACATTGCAGCTCAGAGCCTATATTTTCCACGTAGGTTATTCTCTGCTTTCTGAGATCCCCATCTGTGGCCCTGATGAGCCCCGAAGAGTCCAATCCCTAGGACCAATCCAAGGGAACCTGCCTGTGATTTCAGTATAGGACAATTTTGTTCCAATACCCTGATCTTCTAAAATATCTGCAAGCTGTCCAGCCCCTGGGTGCACAGCTGCCACCACACCTTGCCCAGCTGTGTGCTCCCAGCCACAGTAGTGCACTGAACCTAGCCGTGCCCAACCATCATGGTGCAACACGTCCAGCCTTGCACTTCCAGCCACCCTGCATACAGCCCTCAGCCACCAGAGTGCTTCAGGGGAGCTGGCAGAGGACTAGTGGCCCAATGCAGATTTTGCTAACACTGCCAATCCCCTCTCAAATTCTCCAGTGGGCACACCCCTCACAGCTGGCTTGACTGAGTCCAACTAACACCACAGAAAGCAAGCACAGCCCACAAGAGGCAGAGAGTCAGTTCAGATGGCTGCACTGAAAGGAAAAGTGACACAGACACAACGGTAGGGTGTAAGCAACACCCATAGGATACTCTTTGAAGTGCCAGGTTCTGAGGAACAGGAGATACTGCACAGCAGGGCACTCCAGGACCTCCTCTTCATGAACCCACTACTTTCAAAAGCAGGAGACATAGCTGACTTCATTAACACAGAAAAACAGACACAGAGAGACAGACAAAATGAGGAGACAGAAATTTATCCCAAGTGAAAGAACAGGACAGAGCCATGGCCAGAGATCTAAGTGAAACAGATATAAGTAACATGCCTGATAGAGAATTTAAAGCAATGATCATAAAGATACTGGACTTGAGAAAAGAGGGGAAGAAATGAGTAAGACCCTTAACAGAGAGATAAGGAATAACATAGCAGAGATAAAGGGCTCAATAAATGAAATGGAAGAAGCAAAGGAAAGAATTAATGACCTAGAAAACAGAGTAATAGAAAATAATCAAGCTGAATAAAAGAGAGAAAAAGAATTACACCAAACAGTGATGCCTGGGTGGCTCAATTGGTTAAGCATCTACCTTAGGCTTAGGTCATGATCCCAGAGTCCTGGGATCAAGTCCCACATCAGGCTCCTTGCTCATCAGGGAGCTTACTTCTCCTTCTGCTGCCACTCCCCTTGCTTGCACTCTCTCTCTCTCTTTCTGACAAATAAATAAATAAAATCTTAAAAAAAGAAAAAAATTACACCAAAGAAGAATAGACTTAGGGAACTCGGAAACTCCATCAAAAGTAGTAACATTTCTATTATAGGAGTCCCAGAAGAAGAAAAGAGAGAAAAGAGAGCAGAAAAATTTTTTGAAGAAATAATAGCTGAAAACTTCCCTAATCTGGGGAAGGAAACAGACATCCAGATCCAGGAGACACAGAGAAATCCCATCAAAATCAATAAAAGCAGATCCACACCAAGACATACTATAATTAAACTTGCAAAATATAGTGACAAAGAAAAAGTCTTAAAAGCACATGACAAAAGAAGTGATTAAGCTATAAGGGAAAACCCATAAGGCTAGCAGGGGATTTTTCAACAGAAACTTGGCAAGCCAGAAGAAAGTGGCATGATATATTCTAAGCGCTGAATGAGAAAAATCTGCAACCAAGAATACTCTATCCACCAAGGCTATTATTCAGAATAGAAGGAGAGATAAAGAGTTTCCCAGACATACAAAAACTAAAGGACCACTAAACCAACCCTGAAAGAAATATTGAAGGGGACACTCTTTGAGTAGAGAGACCAAAAATGACAGTATAAAAGTAAGAACTAAAAAAGCAGTAAAAATGAATATTTCTGTAAAAAATCAGTGAAGGAGCTCACAAAAGAGGATATAAAAGATAATAACATATACCTTAAATGAGAGGAGGAGAGGAGAAAATAATGGGTTCAAACTTAAACAACCATCAATTTAATATAGATTACTATATGTGGAAGAGATTATATAAAAACCTAATAGTAACTGTATATCAAAACCCACTAATAAACATGCGAAGAATAAAGAGAAAGAAATCCAAATATATCACTAAAAAACATCAGCAAAACAAGAGCGAAAGACAAAGGATCACAGAAAATTTCAGAAACAACCAGAAAACAAATAACAGAATAGTGATATATACATGTCTATCAATAATTGCATTGAATGTAAATGGACTAAATACTCCAGTAAAAAAACATAGGGTGACAGAATGAATAAAAAAAAATGAGACCCATCTATCTACATGCTGCCTACAAAAGACCCATTTTAGACCTAAAGACAGCTGCAAATTGAAAGTAAGGGAATGGAGAAGCATCTATCATGCAAATGGATGTCAAAATAAAGTGGAAGTAGCAAACTTAGTTTGGACAAAATAGACTTTATTTTTTTATTTTTTTAAAGATTTTATTTATTTATTTGACAGAGAGAGAGACAGCCAGCAAGAGAGGGAACACAAGCAGGGGGAGTGGGAGAGGAAGAAGCAGGCTCAGAGCAGAGGAGCCTGATGTGGGGCTCGATCCCAGGACTCTGGGATCACGCCCTGAGCCGAAGGCAGACGCTTAACTGCTGTGCCACCCAGGCGCCCCTGGACAAAATAGACTTTAAAACAAATAGTTTAACAAGAGACACTATATAATAATAAGGGGGACAATCCAACAAGAAGATCTAACAATTGTAAATATGTATGAGCACCTAAATACATAATACAGTTAATAACAAACATAAAGGAACTTATCAATAATAATATAGTAATAGTAGGGGACTTTAATGCCCCACTTACATCAATGGACAGATCATCTAAACAGAAAATCAACAAAGAAACAAAAGCTTTGAATGACACACTGGAACAGATGGATTAAACAGATATATTCAGAACATTCCATCCTAAAACAAACACAGAACATTCTCCAAAATAAATCACATTGTTTTCAAGTGCACATGGAACATTCTCCAGAAGAGATCACATATTACTCCACAAAACCAGCTTCAACAAATTCAAGAAGATCAGAGCCATATCATGCATCTTTTCTGACCACACTATGGAACTATATGTGAACCACAAGAAAAAAATCTGGAAAGAACACAAATAACATGCCACTAAACAATGAATGGGTCAACCAGGAAAGAAAAGAAGAAATAAAAAAGTCCATGGAATCAAATGAAAATGAAAACATGACAGCCCAGAACGTTTGGGATGCAGCAAAAGTGGTTCTAAGTGAAAGTTTGTAGCAGTATAGGCCTATCTCAAGAAGAAAGAAAAATCTCAAATAAACAACCTAACCTTATACCTGAAGGAACTAGGAAAAGAACAACAAACAAAACCTAAAACCACCAGAAGGAAGGAAATAATAAAGATTAGAGGAGAAATAAATGATAGAGAAACTAAAACAAAACAAAACAAAAAAAACAATAAAATGGATCAATGAAACCAGGAGATGTTTCTTTGAAAAAATATCAATAAAATTGATAAACCTTTAGCCAGACTTATCAAAAACAAAAAGAAAGGACTTAAATAAAATTGCAAATGAGAGAAGAGAAATAACAAACAACACAACATAACTGCAAACGATTATAAGAGAATATTATAAAAAACTATATGCCAACAAATTGGATAACCTGGAAGAAATGGATAAATTCCTAGAAATGTATAAACTACCAAAACTGAAACAGGAATAAATAGAAGTTTTGAACAGACCAATAACCAAATAAATTGAATGAATAATTTAAAAACTACCAAAAAACAAAAGTCCAGGACCAGATGGTTTCCCAGGGGAATTCTAACAAACATTTAAAGAAGAGTTAATACCTATTCTCAAACTATTCCAAAAAATAGAAAAGAAAGGGAAATTTCCAGATTTATTCTGTGAGGCCAGTATTATTCTGATACTAAAACTGGATAAAGACACCACTAAAAAAGAGAACTACATGCCCATCTCCCTCATGAGTGTAAATGCAGAAATCCTCAATAAAATACTAGCAAACCAAATTCAATAATACAATAAAAAATTATTCACCACAATCACGTGTGATTTATTCCCAAGTTGATAGAGTGTTTCAATATTTGCAACTCAATCAGTGGGATACATTACATCAATAAGAGAATGGATAAGAACCATATGATCATTTCAGTAAACATGGAAAAAGCATTTGACAAAGTGCAACATCCACTCATGATAAAAGAAAAAAAAAAACCTCAGCAAAGTAGATTTAGAGTGAACATAGCTCAACATAATAAAGGCCATGTATGAAAAACCCACAGCAAACATCATCCTCAATGGGGAAACAGTGATGGCCTTTCCTCTTAAGGTCAAGAAGAAGACAGGCATGTCCACTCTTTCCACTTCTATTCAATAAAGTACCGGAAGTCCTAGCCACAGCAATCAGACAACAAAAAGAAATAAAAGGCATCCAAATCATCAAGGAAGAAGTCAAACTTTCACTATTTGTAGGTGACATGATACTATATATATAGAAAACCAGAAAGACTCCACCAGAATCTACTGGAACTGAAAAAAATGAATTCAATAAAGATGCAGATATAAAATCAATGTGCAGAAATCTGCTACATTTCTATACATCAGTAATGAAGCAGCAGAAAAATAAATTAAGAAAACATTCCCACTTACAATTCCACCAAAATTAATAAGATACCTATGAAAAGACCTAACCAAAGAGGTGAAAGACCTGTCCAATGGGAAAAGGACAGTTTCTTCAGCAAATGGTGTTGAGAAAACTGGACAGCAACATGCAAAGTAAAGAAACTGGACCACTTTCTTATACCATACACAAAAAATAAATTCAAAACGGATGAAAGCCCTAAATGGGGGACTTAAAACTATAAAAATCCTAGAAGAGAACACAGGTAGTAACATCAATGACGTGGACCATTGTAACATTTTTCTAAATATGTCTCCTGAGGCAAGGGAAACAAAAGCAAAAATAAACTATTGGGACTATATCAAAATAAAAATCTTCTGCACAGCAAAGGAAACAATCAACAAAACTAAAAGCTAACATCCTGAATGGGAGAAGAGGTTTGCAAATGACCTATCTGATAAAGGGTTAGTAACCAAAATATATAAAGGACTGATACAACCTAAAAAACCCCAAATAATCCAATTTTAAGATGAGCAAAAAACGTGAACAGACATTTCTCCAAAGGCATTCAGAGACACATGAAAAGATGTTCGTTATCACTTATCATCAGGGAAATGCAAATCAAAACTATAATGAGATATCATCTCACACCTGTCAGAATGCCTAAAATTCACAACATAGGAAACAACAGGTATTGTGAGGATGTGGAGAAAAAGGAACCCTCAATGCAGTGTTGCGGGAATGCAAATTGGTGTAGCCACTGTGGAAAACCTATGGAAGTTCCTCAAGAGGTTAAAAATAAAACTACCCTAAAATCTAGTAATTACACTATTTACCCAAAGAATACAAGAACACTAATTCAAAGGGATACATACATCTCTATGGGTTTTTAAAAATATTTATTTATTTATTTTAGAGAGAGAGAGAGTGTGTGCATGAGTGGGAGGGTCGGAGGGAGAAGGGGCGAGAATCTCAAGAAGACTCCATGCTGAGTGTGGAGATTAAGATGGGCCTTGATCTTAGGACCCTGAGATCACAAGAAGAACTGAAACCAAGAGTCAGACACTTAACTGACTGCATCACCCAAGAGCCCCACATGCACCCCTATGCTTATCTATGTTTATAGCAACATTATTTACAATAACCAAGATTATATATATATATAATGGAATATTATTCACCCATAAAAAAGAATGACATCTTGCTGTTTGTAAAGACATGAGTAGAGCTGGACAGTATAATGGTAAGTGAAATAAGTCAGTCAGAGAATGACAAACACAATGTGATTTCACTCATATGTGGAATTTAAAGAACAAAACAAGCAAAGAGGAAAAAGAGACAAATCAAGAAACAGACTCTTAATTACAGAGAACACATAGGTGGTTACAAGACGGGAGACGGTTAGGGGGATGGGTTAAATAGGTGATCAGGATTAAGAAATGCACTTGTGATGAACACTGGATGATGTATGGAAGTGTTGAATCACTATATTGTATACCTGAAACTAACATTGCACTATAACAAAAGCTACACTTACCAAAAAAAAAAAAAAAAAAAAAAAGAATGAATAATGTGGTCTTGTCTCATTTTAATGATTTTTTATAACAATTTTTTATTATATGTTAGTCACCATACAGTACATCCCTAGTTTTTGATGTAAAGTTCCATGATTCATTACTTGCGTATAACACCCAATGCACCATGCAATACGTGCCCTCCTTAATGCCCATCACCAGCCTATCCCATCCCCCCCCCGAAGCCCTCAGTTTGTTTCCCAAAGTCCATAGTCTCTCGTGGTTCATCCCCCTTCTGTTTACCCCCCCCCCTTTCTTCTTCCCTTTCTTCTCCTACTGATCTTCCTACTTCTTATGTTCCATAAATGAGTGAAACCATATGATAATTGTCTTTCTCTACTTGACTTATTTCACTTAGCATTATCTCCTCCAGTCCCATCCATGTTGCAGCAAATGTTGAGAAATCGTTCTTTTTGATGGCTGAGTAATATTCCATTGCAAATATGGACCACATCTTCTTAATCCAGTCATCTGTTGAAGGGCATCTCGGCTCCTTCCACGATTTAGCTATTGTGGACAATGCTGCTATGAACACTGGGGTGCATATGGCCCTTCTTTTCACTACGTCTGTATCTTTGGGGTAAATACCCAGTAGTGCAATGGCTGGATCATAGGGTAGCTCAATTTTTAACTTTCTAAGGGACCTCCACACTGTTTTCCAAAGTGGCTGTACCGACTTGCATTCCCAACAACAGTGTAAGAGGGATCCCCTTTCTCCGCATCCTCTCCAACATTTGTTGTTTCCTGCCTTGTCAATTTTTGCTATTCTAACTAGCGTAAGGTGGAATCTCAGTGTGGTTTTGATTTGAATTTCCCTGATGGCTAATGATTTTGAACATTTTTTCATGTGTCTGTTAGCCATTTGTATGTCTTCATTGGAAAAGTGTCTGTTCATATGTTCTGCCCATTTTTTGATTTGATTATTTGTTTCCCGTGTATTGAGTTTGAGATGTTCTTTGTAGATCTTGGATACTAATCTTTTATCTGTAGTGTCGTTTACAAATATCTTCTCCCATTCCGTGGGCTGCCTCTTAGTTTTTTTGACTGTTTCCTTGGCTGCGCAGAAGCTTTTTATCTTGATAAAGTCCCACAAGTTCATTTTTTCTTTTGTTTCTCTTGCCTTTGGAGATGTGTCATGAAAAAAGTTGCTGTGGCCGATGTCAAAGAGGTTGCAGCCTATGTTCTCCTCTAGGATTTTGATGGATTCCTGTCTCACATCGAGGTCTTTCATCCATTTGGAGTTTATCTTTGTGTATGGTGTGAGACAGTGCTCAAGTTTCATTCTTTTGCATATAGCTGTCCAATTTTCCCAGCACCATTTATTGAAGAGACTGTCTTTTTCCCACCGGATGTTTTTTCCTGCTTTGTCAAAGATTGGTTGCCCAAAGAGCCGAGGGTTCATTTCTGGGTTCTCTATTCTGTTCCACTGGTCTGTGTGTCTGTTTTTGTGCCAGTACCATGCTGTCTTTGTGATCGCAGCTTTGTAGTATAGTTTGAAATCCGGCAACATGATGCCCCCAGCTTTGTTTTTCCTTTTCAACAATTCCTTGGCAATTCGGGGCCTTTTCTGGTTCCATACAAATTTAAGGACTATTTGTTCCAGTTCTTTGAAAAATGTCATTGGTATTTTGATCGGGATAGCATTGAAAGTGTAGATTGCTCTGGGTAGCATAGACATTTTAACTATGTTAATTCTTCTGATCCATGGAATATTTTTCCATCTTTTTATGTCTTCTTCAATGTCTTTCAAGAGTGATTTGTAGTTTCTAGAATATAGATACTTTACATCTCTGGTTAAGTTAATTCCGAGATAACGTATGATTTTTGGTGCTATTGTAAATGGAATGGATTCCCTAATTTCTCTTTCTTCAGTCTCATTGTTCATGTATAGAAATGCAACTGATTTCTGAGCATTGATTTTGTATCCCGCCACATTACTGAATTGCTCTATAACTTCTAGTAGTTTGGGGGTGGAGTCTTTTGAGTATCATGTCATCTGCAAAGAGAGACAGTTTGACTTCTTCTTTGCCGATTTGGATACCTTTTATCCTTTTGTTGTCCGATTGCTGTTGCAAGGACTTCTAGTACTATGCTAAATAATAATGGCAATAGTGGGCATCCTTGTCGTGTTCCTGATCTTAAGGGAAAGGCTTTCAGCTTTTCCCCATTGAGAATGATATTCGCTGTAGGGTTTTCATAGATGGTTTTTATGAGTGAGCAATGTACCCTCTATCCCTACACTCTGAAGGGTTTTAATCAGGAAAGGATGCTGTATTTTGTCAAACGCTTTTTCTGCATCAATTGAGAGGATCATATGGTTCTTTACTCTTTTCTTGTTGATATGATCTATCACACTGATCAATTTGTGAATGTCGAACTACCCTTGTATCCCAGGGATGAATCCCACTTGGTCGTGATGGATAATCCTTTTAATGTACTGTTGGATCCTATTTGCTAGGATCTTGTTGAGAATTTTGGCATCCACATTCATCAGGTATATTGGTCTGTAGTTCTCCTTTTTGATGGGATCTTTGCCTGGTTTGGGGATCAAGGTAATACTGGCCTCATAGAATGAATTTGATAGTTTTACTTCTGTTTCTATTTTTTGAAACAGCTTCAGGAGAATAGGTATTATTTCTTCTTTGAATGTTTGGTAGAATTCCCAGGGAATCCTTCAGGCGCTGGAGTCTTATTTTTTGGGAGGTTTTTGATCACTACTTCAATCTCTTCATAATTAATTGGTCTGTTTAAATAATCAATTTCTTCCTGTTTCAGTCTTGGTAGTTTATAGGTTTCCAGGAAGGCATCCATTTCTTCCAGGTTCTTTAATTTATTGGCATAAAGCTGTTGATAAAAGTTTCTAATGATACTTCCTATTTCATTGGTGTTGGTTGTGACCTCTCCCCATTCATTCATAATTTTATTAATTTGGGTCCTTTCTCTATTCTTTTGAATAAGTCTGGCCAGTGGCTTATCGATCGTATTTATTCTTTCAAAGAACCAACTTCTAGTTCTGTTGATCTGCTCTACTGTGCTCCTGGTTTCTAATTCATTGATCTCTGCTCTAATCTTGATCAACAGCTTTCTTGTGCATGGGTTAAGCCTGTTTTTCTGTTCCAGCTCCAGCTTCTTGAGGTGAAAATATAAAAACTGCATTTTAGATTTTTCTATTCTTTTGAGTGAGGCTTGGATGGCTATGTATTTTCCTCTTAGGACCACCTTTGCAGTGTCCCATAGGTTTTGGACCAATGTGTTTTCATTCTCATTGGTCTCCAGAAATTGTTTAAACTGATTTTTAATTTCCTGGTTTACCCAATCATTCTTGAGCAGGATGGTTCTTAGTTTCCAAGTGTTTGAGTTTCTTCCAAATTTTTCCTTGTGATTGAGTTCCAATTTCAAAGCATTGTGGTCTGAGAATATGCAGGGAATAATCTCAGTCTTTTGGTATCGGTTGAGACCTGTTTTGTGACCCAGTATATCATCTATTCTGGAGAAAGTTCCATGTGAATTCAAAAAGAATGAGTAGTCTGTTGTTCTGGGGTGTAGTGTTCTGTATATATCTATGAGGTCCATCTGGTCTAGTATGTCATTCAAAGCTCTTGTTTCTTTGTTGATTTTCTGCTTAGGTGATCTGTCTATTGCTGATAGTGGATTGTTGAGGTCCTCTACTATTAACGTATTGTTATCTATATGTCTCTTTATTCTGGTTAAGAGTTGGCTTGTGTATCTAGCTGCTCCTCTGTTGGGGGCATAGATATTTATAATTGTCATATCCGTTTGTTGGATACATCCGTTAAGAATAATGTAGTGCCCTTCTGTATCTCTAACTACATTCTTTAGTTTAAAATCTAATCTGTCTGATATGAGAATGGCTACCCCAGCTTTCTTTTGGGGTCGATTGGCATGAGCAGTGGTTTTCCATCCCTTCACTTTCAGTCTGGATGTATCTTTAGGTTCAGGATGAGTCTCTTGTAGACATCAAATGGATGGGTCATGTCTTATTATCCAATCTGCAACCCTGTGGCGTTTTATGGGAGCATTTAAGCCATTCACATCGAGAGTGATTATTGAGAGATATGATTTTAATTATGTCATGTTGCCTGTGAAGTCTTTGTTTCTATAGATTGTGACTTTCTGTTCTGTATCACTCTTGGGGCCTTTTTACTTTTATTGAACTCCCCTTAATATCTCTTGTAGGGCTGGTTTAGTGGTATGAATTCAGTCAGTTTCTGCCGATCCCGGAAGGCCCTTATCTCTCCATCAATTCTGAATGACAGCTTTGCTGGATAAAGGATCCTTGGCTGCATGTTCTTCTCAGATAGAGCTTTGAAAATACCCTGCCAACCCTTCCTATCTTGCCAGGTCTCTGCAGACAAGTCTGACATTATTCTGATATTTTTAACTCTGTACATAAGGAATTTCTTCGCCCTGCCTGCTTTCAATACCGTATCATTGGATCTAACATTTGCGAATTGCACTGTGACATGACATGGTGTAGGTTTGCTGTGATTGACCTTGGGAGGGATCCTCTCTGCCTCTTGGACACAAATGCGTGTTTCCTTTGCCAGATTAGGGAAGTTTTCAGCTACAATTTGTTCAAATATCTCTTCTAGAACTCTCTCTTTCTCCACCTCCTTGGGGATGCCAATGATTCTGACATTGGAACGTTTCATTGAGTCAGTAATCTCCTGTAATCTACATTCTTGAGAATGCATTTTTTTGAGCCAAGTTTCTAACTTTCTCTTCTACTAACCCATCCTCCAATTCACTAATTCGTTCTTCTGCCTCATTTACCCTGGCCGTCAGAGCATCTAATTTAGACTGCATTTGATTCATAGCATTTTTGATTTCTGCCAGATTCACTCTCATTTCCGCCCTTAGAGATTCTATATTCTTGTTAATATTTTCGTTAATATTTTTTTCAAGTCTACACATCATCTTGACCATTGTTGCTCTGAATTCCATTTCTGACAATTTGGTTATATCCATACCCATCAGTTCTGTGGCAGAAGCCACAGGCTCATTATCTTTTCTTTGCTGGGTGGGATTTCTCCTCTTTGTCATTCTGATGAGGAGAGGTTGTGGGGATGCCCAGAGCCCAAATTATTGGCCAGGACCCAGGCAGTGTGCACTTGTTTTATAGGGACCTTAGGGACCTTGATTTTTCAGCCTGCCTTCTGGGGGAGGGGCCTGCCACGCTGATACTCAGGCAACCCTGTTTGGGTAGAGTCTCCGTGTCCCCTGCGAGGGGGGATGGGGATGGGCACACTGTGAGCCGGAATTTCCAGGCTTTTGCTCTCTGGTGGCTTTCCCTGGCAGTTTTCTGTGCCTCTTCTGAGAGTCAGAGCAGCAGTGGCCATATCCTACCCTCTGTCTCAGAACAGAGATTGCAGTCTGCTCTCCACTGAGCTCTCTTGGCCACTTTAACTCTGTTTCTGTCGGTGCTGCCAAAAACCCTGCAGCATCCTGGGTTGTGCATCCCACAGCTGGCGTCCCAGCCCTCACTTTCAGGGCCCACACGTCTCTGTCCTTTGTGCTTCTAACACTGCCAGCTGCCCCCAGTTCCCCCGTTTGCTCCCGAGCTCCCTGTTTCAGTATGGTTCGCGCGGACTCCAGAGCTCCAGTTTTTAGTCAGGTCGTGCGCTCGCTCCTGAGCTTCAGGTTTCAGTCTAGTTCGAGTGTGCGCTCTGGAGCTCCGGTTTTCAGTTTGGATGTTTGCGCTCCGGATCTCCCAGTTTTAGTCCGGTTCCAGTGAGCGCTCTGGATCTCCGGTTTTCAGTCTGGTCCTACGCACGTTCCCAGGCTCTCCGTCTCAGTTAGTTTAATTGCGGGATTCGGTCCGGGAGTCCAGCCGCCTCCCCAGTGCAGGTGGCTACTGCTTCCCGGTGACCGAGCTCGGCAACTCCCTCCGCTTCCGTTTCTCTTCCAATATCTGTGTGGTTTCATGGCTCCCCGCTTCGTACGTCATTACTCTGTGCTGGAGATGTTCATTTATAGAGATCCAGGTGTATCTTCCTGCATCTCAGGCTGATTCCATGGGTTTTCAGGATGGGCTGGTACATATCCAGCTCGACTCAGGGGACCAGCTGAAAAAGGGGTCCCCTACTCCTCCGCCATCTTTTCTCCTCTCTCTGAATCTCATTTTAATGATTTTTATATCTTTATGTGCAATGAGGTTTTGCATATTATGTACAAAATCCCAGATGAGAGCCCCCGCAAATATAACTTATAAACACAACCATTTGACTGTAGATACCTTGACCTAGTATGCATCTCTACTCTAAATTTTCTTAAGAGAAGTAGTATATGGGGTGCCTGGGTGGCTCAGTTAGTTATGTATCTGCCTTCGAATCAGGTCATGAACTCAGGACCCCTGGGATCAAGCCCTGTGTCAGTCTCCCTGCTCAGGGGGATCCTGCTTCTCCCTCTCCCTCTGCCTGCTTCTCCACCTGGTTGTGCTCTCTCTCCCTATCTCTCCTTTTCTCTGAGTCAAATAAATAAATAAAATATTTTTTAAAAAATAGTATTTGAGGGGCGCCTGGGTGGCTCAGTCATTAAGCGTCTGCCTTTGGCTCAGGGCGTTATCCCCGGCGTTCTGGGATCGAGCCCCACATCAGGCTCCTCCGCTGGGAGCCTGCTTCTTCCTCTCCCACTCCCCCTGCTGTGTTCCCTCTCTCACTGGCTGTCTCTCTCTCTGTCAAATAAATGAATAAAATCTTTTTTTAAAAAAGTAGTATTTGAGTTTCCCATAATGCTTCACAAACAAAATCTCCTACAAATATTGGTTAGACAATTTTTCCTCTCCTAAATTTCCACTCATTGTCGTTGTCAAGACAAATGAACAGAACCTGTTTACCCTAGAATCTACACTTCAACATTCCCAACTGAATTTGTTCACCATCATACTGCTTTTTATTTCTTCCTCCATTATCCACTATCTCACAGAAGCATATCTAGACTTCTACCTCTGCTCACCAAGCATGTTGGAATGAATATTTGTTGAAGGAAGCAAGGGTAGGCCCCTGTGCTCACTTTGACACTTTCTCTTATAATTAGTATTCATGGAAAAACTGGTGAGTGGGATCCTACACTTTGTTGTATCACTTGGAGACAAAGGCTTTTGTTAAGTGATTTTTCTTGTGTTTCTCAAATTATATCACACATCAAACATTTTTTTTTAAGTTTGTATTTATTTATTTGACAGAGAGAGACAGCCAGCAAGAGAGGGAACACAAGCAGGGGGAGTGGGAGAGGAAGAAGCAGGCTCCCAGCGGAGGAGCCTGACGTGGGGCTCGATCCCAGGACTCTGGGATCATGCCCTGAGCCAAAGGCAGACGCTTAATGACTGAGCCACCCAGGCACCCCCAAACATTTTTTTTTAAGATTTGTTCATTCATTTGAGATAGAGAGAGTGCGATCAGGGGGGAAGGGGCAGAGGGAGATGGAGAGAATCTCAAGCAGACTCTCCACTGAGCGGGGAGCCTGATGCAGGGCTCAGTCTCATGGCCCCAAGATCATGACCTTAGCTGAAATCAGGAGTCATCACTCAACCAACTGAGCCACCCAGGTGCCCCCATATCAAACATTATTAATTCATTCATCCACAACTTATTTATAGAACTTCTGCAATGTACATACCTCAGTGCCAGGCACCAATGAAGACAGGTATAATAAAATGAAAGAGGAGTGGTCAGTGTCTGTCAGGAACATATTGCTGAGATCAAGAAACAATGCTAAGTGTCTTGAGTAAAGGTAATTGAAATGGAGAGTTCAGCATATGAAGGTGACATAAAAGCTGGAAACAGTCTGCTACTATAGTATGCACTTGGAATGTTTTCTACTTGGCTAGCACCTTAATGCCCTAACCTGTTCAAATTATTATTATGCATTGCATTTCATTTCCAAATGTAGAATGGAGGTATAGTCCACTGTATATGGTGATTAAAGATACAAAGTCATGCTTTTGCTACCTTAAGAAAGATCAGACCCCCTAACCAGTATCTTCACAGTTGATGTGACTGTGAGACAGTGAAAAGCTGAGGGTATAACTTGCTGCCTGTTTATGAAAGTGAAGAACAGTATGTTTCAATCTCTGCTGGAAGGGTTCAGAAAAATTATTATTGCTGTCAAACACAAGATATCAGAGAGTATCATAAAACATCACCGTCTATAGCTATTCAAAACTTTTACCAATTAATGAAAGGTTGAAAAATATCAACATTCTGTAGCTTTGTGGAAAGTTGTGAACGCCAATAAACACCTGCTTAGTTGTTTTTATGTTATCCTATGAAAAAGGTTTCAAGGTAAATCTCCCAATGTGGCAACAAATCTAACAAATAAATTGCAAATGGTCACAGAGTGCCTTTAAATTCCTGTAGCCTTTAAAGCTATTTTACCCTCTAAGGTCCTAGCTGATAACAACACACATTTCATATCCACTTGCAACAAAATTAAAACATGTACCTATGGCTATCAGTGTTGACTGATATATAGTTCAAACAGTTGTGTTCTAGTATACTGTACTTCAGAAATATGCTTTATATGTGTTTTAAGTCTGTGATATCAGTTCTTGTTTTATGGTTTCTGCTTCTAGCTCTGTAGAAACTTCTTGGCTAAATCGCCACTAAATGATATACGACTCGTATCCTTTTGCTCGAATTAAAGCCTCCAAATCTATTTTTGTGATTTTATATCATTTTCAACAACATAATGCAGGCTATGAATAATTCACTTTGGTTGAATAAAAAGTATCTAAAGGTGAATAAGTGAATAACTAGAATGATGCATTTTAAATATGGTCCCTGGGCACTTTAAATTCCTAAGCTGTCTTGTAGGCCAAAAATAAAGTGTAAAATGGTACTTTAAGGTTTGAAAGGTTGTCATCCAGATTTCGAAAATAAGCACAAAAGTTTTAAAGCAGGGATGTTAAACAGGAAGTAAACACTCCAATGGAAAATGTACAAAATAATAAATGTAAATAAATACAAATGTTAAAAATCACTAATGATAACATAAAAATTAAAAGAAAGGACTGTATTTCCCTTAAACCAAGTAAACTGCTGCCCTGGGCCCTACAGAATCATGAACCTCACAAAACAAAAATTTCTTAGAGGACACTTAGGTGTCTCTGTCATTTGCAATTTTGTTATTATAAAAAATACCTTATAAAATATATTTGTGTTTTCAAAAATGAGCAGAAAATGTTTAAATAATTCTGAGTTTTGTTAAATACTAAGTATGTATCTTTCAATTCAATAGATACTTTTTAATATATTAAGAGAAATATATATTTTAAATTATAAGAAAGGTAACTTTAAAAAATTTACACTTCCTAGCATTCATGTTTTTATTGAAAGTATTTCAAATTATGTACACTTTGAATGTAATTACATTTTTAATCCTTTTAGGTCATATAAAATAACACAAATTATGTGAAAATTTAGCTATAACAACACAAGTTATAATTTTTTTGATATAAAGGCAAGAATGCATATTTTATGGAATAGGTATATAAATGATTTATGAATTATTATGTCTTTATTTATTACTCAGATAAACATCAGTAAACAATCTACATGTAATAGTAATAATTAATTTTTTTATTTTTGCTATTTTGTGACTTTTGGTCATATGAAATGCAGAGCTTAACACAGATTTTTGTTTTGTATATTTTCAAAGTCAAGATACTAGCACAATTTAACAGTTCTTTTAGCTTGAATATTAACTTTAAAATATTAGGACATATCACATTAGCCTTCTATTTGTACTCTGGCCCAGAGCCTCACAAATGATAGGAGTTGGACTGCAGGAAGACAACATGTCTGTTTCTAGAAAATGGCAAGATTATAACATACTTTCAGAAGAAACTGGTAGTATCTTCTTGTCTGGCAATTTGGAAATATATAATTTGTATTTAAACAATAATATGAAGAAGGGAACCTGGGTGACTCAGTCATTAAGCATCTGCCTTCATCTCAGGGCGTGATCCCAGCATTCTGGGATCGAGCCCCGCATTGGGCTCCCTGCTCTGCTGGGAGCCTGCTTCTTCCTCTCCCACTCCCTCTGCTTGTGTTCCCTCTCTCGCTGGCTGTCTCTCTCTCTGTCAAATAAATAAATAAAGTCTTTAAAAAAATATGAAGAAATTTTTTCAAAATAGTTAAGAAACTGGAAGGACAGACATATGGCAAAATATTTATGATTATACTGTCAATTTTTATTTATGAAATTACTACCATCCTTAATTTTCTGTATATTCTTTTATTTTCCACATTTTCTGGATATTCAACAATAGTCATAAAGAATTTTATTAATAAATGAGAACATAATGTAAAGAGGCCTCTATTATATTACCGATATTTACATACATTTAAATATTTCCATTTCCATGACCCTAATAGTCTTTAATTCAGTTATCTGAGCAATGCAAGCAAGATAGTTAAAACAAAAACAGTACTTTAAACTGTGATTATATAAAACCTTATGTTCTCCTTCCATTCATATTAACTGATCATAAAGAGTATTTGAACAACTTGAATGGAGAAACATCATTAACTTGATATTTTCCTTTTCTCCTTTTCTCTCCTCTCCTCTGCTCTCCTTTCCTGTCTCTCTTTAATGTATACCAGGACGTGTTCAGCAAATTGGTCACAACTCCTTTCTTGACTTCCCTAGGATAAGAAATATAATTTATATACACAATATATGTCAGGTCTTGGTGACAATAAGAGTCTGATAAAATAAAAGTACATGGAGAAATGAAATGATTAACGATGATTTTACTAATTTCTGTGAGATCTGGGATCACGTTAGATGTTCGAAATATATTTTCAAAAATGCTTCTTTAGCTTTAAGATTAGAAAATGTAAAGTTCAAGTTTCTCAGAAGCTTTCATTCATAACCAAAGAGCTTTCAACATTACTTGTAACAAAAGATCAACATATGTCAGGAACAATACAGAAGTGAACTGAAAATTTGTCATGCCTATCTAATCACAGGTCTTAGTGAATAAATATTTTGGTATTTTTGTCCATGCCCTTCTGGGGTTATTTCTGCCCATAATTAAAAATAAATTGTTAAAAGTAAGAAGTAAAACCAGTTATCTAATGACAATAGTGATGATGATGCCCATACTGACATTTAGTATGGTAGTATGGAGGAGGAAATCGGAGGTGGTGTGGTAACAGTGGTGCATGTTTATATGGGGTGACTGACCATTAGTAACCAGAAGCCCAATCAAGGCAGATTAGCACAGAATATATGAGTAAGAAATGAGTGTTTAGTTGGCAAAACTTCATGAACTATTAGAACTAGAAGGAAAAGTAATCACCCATCTTAACCATTTCATTTTATTTATACTGCTGGATCTTTTACCATAAGAAAAAAGGGATGTATGTGCAATATAGAGAATAAGTAAAATGTTGGGGAAAAAAGAATAAAGGAACAATTACACATAATTATATCATCTAAAATTATATTGTTGGGGTGCCTGGGTGGCTCAGATTGTTGAGCGTCTGCCTTCAGCTCAGGTCATGATCTCCAGGTCGTGAGATCGAGTCCCACATCAGGCTCCCAGCTTGGCAGGGAGTCTGCTTCTCCCTCTGCCTCTCCCCTTGTTTGTACTCTCTCTGTCTTTCTCTCTCCCTCTCAAATAAATAAACAAATCTTTTTAAAAAATAAAATTATTATTGGTAAGATTTCAATCTAGATTTTTCCTTCTCAATGTATGTATGATTTTTTTTAAAAAAAGGGCTAAAATGTGTATATTTATATCTTCATTTATCTTTCATGTATATAATTCTGTATATATTATTTTAAAATCTGATCTTTAAATTTTTGTTATGCACACCTTCTTATAATGGACATTTTTATTACTCAGCATTTCAGTTGTAAGGGTGCACTTGCCCCAATATAAATGTTTACAGCAAACGGGATTACTGAATAAAGAGGCCTATGTGATTTACTCTGTGAAGTTAATAGGTCTTTGATACTGAAACCAGAAAAGAACGTATACAATAATAATAAATTATTGGTGAAACTCCTTTATGTGATACAACAATATTGATAATACTGTAAAAATTATGACCTACTAGGGTTTACCTCAGAAAGGCAAAGAGAATTCAGTATTTAAAAGCCCATCATTGCAATTCACTATATATTTTTTAAAAGTAAATGAGTAGAACGTTTTCTATTTCTTTTATTTTTTATTATTATTTTTTTAATGTTCCATGATTCATTATTTGCATATAACACCCAGTGCACCATGCAATTACATGCCCTCCTTAATACCCATCACCAGCCTATCCCAATCCCAATTCGCTATATTAACACATGAAGCAGAAAACCCAAGTGATCTTTTAATAGAAGAAAAAAAAAACTTCTGATAATATTACCACATGTATGTCAATGCACTTAGTAAACTAGAAACATGGTGATTTCCTTAGACTGACAAGGAATTTAAAAGATTAGAAAGGCATTTAAAAGATTAGAGGCATTCTCACTAAACACAGGGTTAAATTCAGATTGGTTCCACTACTCCTACAATCCATCATTATTCCAGATGTCCAAAAATGGATAATAACAGAACAAACACAAATCAGTGTCTTAATGTGTTATATATTTGCCAATAAAATTAAAGAAAATCAGTGGAGACATTATTAGAACAAATCAACTAGTTCAGCAAATGTGGTATATTCAAGATCAACTTAAAAAGCTGTAGCATTGGGGCGCCTGGGTGGCACAGCAGTTAAGCGTCTGCCTTCGGCTCAGGGCGTGATCCCGGCGTTCTGGGATCGAGCCCCACATCAGGCTCCTCCTCTGTGAGCCTGCTTCTTCCTCTCCCACTCCCCCTGCTTGTGTTCCCTCTCTCGCTGGCTGTCTCTATCTCTGTCGAATAAATAAATAAAATCTTAAAAAAAAAAAAGCTGTAGCATTAAAAAAATCAATAACATTACTTTATATTACAATAACCAACTAGAATTTGTGGTAGGAAAAGAAAACCCTTTATAAAAGCAATACGATTTAAAAATTTCTAGGAGTTATGTTAAGGTCTGTGACACTTTTATAGAGAAAATTATGTAACATATTCGAAGTACATAGAAGAGGCTCCGAATAAATGAAAAGATGGACCATTTTCCTGGATAAAAAGGCATACTATTTTTATTTTATTTTTTTTAAATTTTATTTATTTATTCGACAGAGATAGAGACAGCCAGCGAGAGAGGAAACACAAGCAGGGAGAGTGGGAGAGGAAGAAGCAGGCTCACAGAGGAGGAGCCTGATGTGGGGCTCGATCCCAGAACGCCGGGATCACGCCCTGAGCAGAAGGCAGACGCTTAACTGCTGTGCCACCCAGGCGCCCCAAAAAGGCATACTATTTTTAAAATGACAGTTATCTTGGGGCACCTGCTTAGTCAGTTAAGCGTCTGCCTTCAGCTCAGGTCATGATCTCAGGGTCCTGTGATCAAGCCCCCCGCCCCATGTCGGGCTTCTTGCTCAGCAGGGAGTCTGCTTCTCCCTCTCCTTCTGCCCCCTCCTCATGGTCTCTCTTGCTTTCTCTCTCTCTCAAATAAATAAATAATCTTTAAAGAAAAATGACAATTATCTCACTTTCTTCAAAATTCTAGATGTGCCTGAAGATAATCCAGACAGGGTACTTGGTGAACAGAGTAAATTCATATGGGAGAGTAAAACCGTGTGTTTGGCTATTTTTTTAGTAAAATAAGAACAAATAGGGGAATTCACCCTACAGATGGAAAGGTATTTATAAAATTATACAGATTAAAATAATCTTTTATTTAGTAAACCATTTAAAGAGAATTACAAGTCAAGCAACATATGTATATTGACACTTGATATATTGCAGAGGTGGCATCATAAACATCATAGAAAGTAAACTCTACTCAATAAAGTTGTAAAAGCTGGCTTTCCATTTAGGAATAAAAGGACATAGATTCTAGGTGGATTAAAAGGACATATATTCTAGGTGGTTAAAACGTTTAAAATATTTAAAACAATTAGATGAAAAAATATGAGAGTACTTTTTATAACTTCGTATTAGGAAAGGCTTTTTAAAATTATATGTAACAACACGTGCACTCATACAAGAATATTTGAAAAAAACAGATAAAATGTAGGTCATTATTTTAAAAATAAAAAACCAGGCCTCCCTTCATAACTGTGAATTCATGTATAAATTCCCCTGCCATGCCTCTGCTCAAAACTCTCACAGTAAAAGCTAGACTACAACGACCTTTTGGCCCTTTATTATGTGGCTCCCTGGTACCTCTCTGACTTCATCTCCTACTACTGTTTCCCCCCACATTCTCCATTCCAGGCACAGTGACATCCACCTCACACACATTCTTAAGTCAATATTATTGTACCTCATGTCCTCTCTCTCCTTCTCCTTCTATCCCACTCCCTTTGCCCAGATATCCACAGGACTCATTTTCCCTTATCTCTTTCAGATATTTGACTTCATGACATTAATCCTTCATCAATTGCTTTTATTGGCAACTCTATTTAAAATTCCTTTTAGTCCTCTTCCCTCTTGTGTTACATGTGTGAATACTGCTGCAATGAACATGAGTGTGCAGTTATCTCTGTAAGATAATGATTTCAATTCCTTTGGATATATTCCCAGGAATGGGATCGCTAGATTTTTATATATATGTTCCATTTTTAATTTTTTGTGCTATACTGTTTTCTGTATTAGCTATACCATTTTATATTCCTACCAACGGTGTACAAGTGATCCCTTTTCTCTGAATCCTTACCAACATTTGTCATCTCTTGTCTTTTTGATAATAGTATTCTAACAGGGCTGGGAGGAGGGGGAATTGAGGTGACATAGGTCAAAGGGTAAAAATTGTCAGCTATAAGAAGTATAAGCTCTGAGGATCAAAATGTTCCTATTGCATGTTGACTATAGTTAATAATACTGTATTGTATACTTAAAAGGTGCTGACAGTAGCTCGTAAGCATTCTCACCACACACAAAAGGGTTAACTATGTTAACTATGTGAGGAGATGGATGTGTTAATTATTTGATCTTTGTGATCATTCTACACTGTATATGTATATCAAATCATGGTGTTGTATACCTTAAATATATACAATTATTTTTGTCAATTATCCATCAATACAATTTAAAAAAAAATTAGGTCCTTCTAACTCTCCCTATCATTTGCTGTATTATTTCTTAAGCAATAATGGCATTCTGACATTTTATATAGTTTAGTTTTTATATTTTTATTTCCTCTATCCAAATCTCCCCTGGCCTGCTACTAGAACATAATCAGCTCCATGACAGCAAATGTTTGATATGTTGTTTATTTCCATGTCTCCAACACCAGAGACAGAGCCTGGTAGTGCCTCAATATATTTTTTAAATGAATGAATAAACAGATTTCATTGGTGAAGTCTGGAGAGAAATGGGCAGGATATAATCATTCCATGGAACTTTTTCTATAAATTGATTGTCTTATTACATTCAAAAACAAAGTGAACATGGGAAATTGTAGTTAGTGGTTAATTCAATCTATTAGGAATATGGGTTTCTTGTGTTTTTCCATACTTTTAAAATTTATCAAAATTTAAAAAATGAGAATAACTCAAAAATCAGATAAAAATCATTACTTTTCCCAAGGATATGCACACACTTGTGATTCTTAATCCAATCATTACATTTTCAAAAATGGAAATAACTCAGTATCCAATAATAAGTTAACACTTTAAAAAGAGACAGTATATTAAATCTGTTTGATGAAATTTCATACAACCATTAAGAAGCATATTCTACCATTAAGAATATCTAATGACATGGCAGATGTTCAAAATAAAAATTTAAGTGAAAAAAGTAGGTTATGAAGTGGTGTACACAGCAAGATCTTAAATTTGTTATATGTATGTTAGTGTGTGTATATATAGGTATATTACAAAAACACTAAAGAAAAATATACATCATTTAACATGATTTCTCTCTAAGAAGTGACATTACAAGAGATAGTTTTTATGCTTTTTCATACTTCCAAAATTCTGATACAAAGTGTGTTAGAATCAGAAAAAAAGAAAATCTCTTAGAAATAAAATTCACTCTGTTATATTTGAATTTTGTCTCTTAATAGAGTCACATGATATTTAGGAACATTTCTGGTTTTGTTCCAGAGGTTAGCTTTATAATCATACATTTATATAATTACCTTTCGTCCTCTATCTCTTTATAAACATCTAGTATTTCCTATTATGGACAGTGGTATTATTCTCTTGTGTCTTTTTCCTCCATTTCCTTCCTATTCTCTATTACACTACCCAATTTTAGTTAATATTATTATCTTTGTTGGTTTTTACCTTTCCCCGTTACATTTTTAATACCTCATCTTCATGCAAACTAACTCATTGAATGTTATAGATTTTTTGAGCATCAAAATAAAGATACAATGGCCATTGTTGTAATCATTAACTATACTAGTTACCCAGCTCTATGCCAGTGCTCCAAAGCCTGTGGGGCAAAAGCTTCTCACACTTCTTGTATTTGTGACTGTGAGAGTCAAACCTCTAGAATTCCAGACAAACCTTTCATTACTATTGGTAGTCATAGTATCTCTGCGTTCTCAATGCTTTACATAAAAAATTAATGTATTGCTCATATGTGTGAAACTTTGCAGATTTTGTATAAGTGAAATCAGTATCAGTTTCCTGGAGGAAATGGAAACTACTTCATGTGGTTCAAATGAAGAAACATTATTAGATAAAACTCTCCTTTCGGAGGTGTAGAAAGATTTAACAGAACAAGCGAGGGATGGAGAAAACAGTCACAGACTAGCAACAGAGGAAAGCTTTTATCACCCCACGGAAAGTTTTTATCGCTCCAAAGTCTGGAGCAGAAAGGGAAGGAAATAGTGTTACTGGGTCCCAGAGAGACCTAGTGCCAAGGAGCCACTCAGTGGGAACTGTGGTTGTGGAGGAGGAAGCAAAAACTGTTGCACCGAAGTCAATGTAGAGTAGGAAAAAAATGTCCTGTGTCTCTCTAGTCCCATTCTGTGATCACTCACTGAGACCACGTCTCTCTTTGACTGAATCAGTTCAATATGCAGCTAGAAAGAGCCTGCAAGTGTCAGTCAACAGGGCTCACCCTCTCAGGCCACTAACCAGGGCAGAAAGGGGCAGGGAAAGTACCTGCATGTGTTTGGGATTGACAATGGAGAATAACTTACATAGGCTACCACTTGGCCACTTAGCAAATGCAGCAACCCTCATTTCTGTCTGGCACCACCATTTCTTGCAGACCCATCTTTAAACCAGACCTGCATGTTTTTCCTCTTCTGTTTTCTGGGCATAAGGCGTTCTCCATGAAACCATAGGTATTGGTTGACAGTGAGTTAGGACAGTGGCAAGGAATGGTCAGTAGAAAAAAAATAAATCTCTCTCCTCTTGCACTGCAATTTCTTGCTGGTGCCTTCCATTAGCCAAACCCTACCAAAATATAGAGGGCTGGGTAGCCCAGGTGATGAAGTCTGCAGGCATGGGATAGAGATTTGCTGGGGGGAGGGGGCAAGCATAAACATCACAAATTGAATCTGTTGAAATTGGGTCTTCTATTGACTCAACTCTTGAAACTCCATCAATACAAAATTAGAGATGTCATATTTTAAATGGACAATATTTAAATAATTCTATTTTTCAATCTGTAATGTGCATAAGTTTTCCATTTATTCAAAGATAACTGGCATGTCTGAGGAAGGGTGTGACTTCAAGAGTAAGAGGAGTGGAGAAAGAGCAGCTATTTCACTGTTTTCCAATAATTGTTGCCAAAGATACTTAGATAATAATAAATAAGTACCATTTTAAAGTTTCCAGAACACTTTAACTTGGATGACTGACTCTAGCTTTCTCAAAGAACAATGAACTTCTGCTGTGGGTTGTTCTCTGAGGAGATGATACATTTCTCCACCATTTAGTTAACTACCTGATCAAAAATACTCAGAGCTTTTGGATCTCCATACACTAGAAATAATTTTTAGAGCACCATAGCTTTTGTTGATGACTGTAATTCTCACAATGCTAAATAAACTTACTTTTTAGGCAGGATAGTCTGAACAAATAAAAGTCTGCACTCGTTCCTTCTGTGACCATTTATCTTGCTTTACACTTTCTAGGAAGATTCTTTATGTCATAAATTCTTCCTTTAAAAGTAGTGTTTTCAGAACGTGCTCCAGAGATACTTGCTTTAAATCTACTCATCTTGATCTGATATCTATAGTGTGACATTTTTGTTTCACACAAATTAAATAAATCTCTCATGCTATAGTTTATGAAATCCTGAGATGGTCATATTGATTTGATAAAACTCAAACAAATTTTGAAGCAACTTTCATTTGGTAACTATAGTTTTGACTGAAGAAGAAAAGTCAGTTTCTAAAAAGAAGGAACTATAGCGTATTTTATCTAATGTTGCACATCAGAAAAATAAATAACTTATTTTTATCCAGCACAACCTTTGGTATGCACACAGTGTCTTTTTGTCCATTTATTTTACTTCACTTTATTTTAAACTTTTTATTCTGAAATATATATATATTGAATGAAGAATGAAGAAGCAAAATTCAGTGATTCATTATATAGACAACAATTCTGTAAATACTGACCTAGATCAAAAAAATATAACATTGCAGCACTAAAGCAGTCTCTCTTTTGCCACCTTCTTGTTACAACTATTCTCCGTCATAAAAATAACCACACTCATGTCATTTACAGTAATCATCTGGTCTCTTTCCTGCATAGTTTTACTGCATAAGTAACCATTGTTAGTTAAATTCAATTTTATGTTTTCTTTTTGTAAAGATATTATTGTAAGGGATCCTTAGTTTAACATTATACATATGTTTTTTGAGTTTTTTCTTGGGAGTGAGTGGGTGAACAACAGCAGGGTGCGGGGGTGGTGAAGGGCAGAGGAAGAGAGAGAATCCTAAGCAGGCTCCACGCTCAGGGCGAAGCCTGACACAGGACTGGATTTCACGACTCTGAGATCATGACCTGAGCCAAAATCAAGGGTCGGACACTTAATTGACTGAGCCACCCAGGTGCCCCTTAATATATTTTTGAGATGTGTCTGTGTTACTGCATGCAGCTCTCTTTATCCATTTTCATTATTTTTTTTTAAAGATTTTATTTATTTATTCGACAGAGATAGAGACAGCCAGCGAGAGAGGGAACACAGCAGGGGGAGTGGGAGAGGAAGAAGCAGGCTCATAGCGGAAGAGCCTGATATGGGGCTCGATCCCATAACGCCAGGATCACGCCCTGAGCTGAAGGCAGGCGCTTAACCGCTGTGCCACCCAGGCGCCCCTATCCATTTTCATTATTATATAGTTTTCTTTATAAAATGTATAGTAATGTTTTTCCATACGGTTCCTAATTTGAAATTTGAGGTAGCTATAGTTTGAGTTTTGTATATAATGTTGTTAAGATGATTTTTTTACATGTCTCAGTGCATGGGAGTTGCAAATTTAACCACTGAACACTCCAATCCTCTAATTTAACAGATCAAGTAATTAGTATCTTGAAATTATGTAACAAAGTCAAACTTACTTTTCTGGTGACTGAACTTTGCCATGTTTTAAAAGGAAACATTTTTTCATCCAAAATATGTTTTTCAGCCATTTTTTTTCCTCTCTATCCTATATCTGTCAAATTTTCCCATTCCTTTACGTCTCTGTAGGGAGAATATTTTGTTTACTTCCCTTTGATTATATCTTGTAGAATTATGGCCATCACCAATAACATAATCAATAATTTATGTCAAAATAATATTTATATTTTGAAGCAAATTAAATAGTTTTTATTTTCCTTAGATTCAAGTAGATGCCCTTAATTCCCAGCTTTGAGAAAGAGCCACATAAACACCCCATAATGCATGAGTGATATAAATAATGTCAGAGGACAGAACATTACTTTCTGACCTTCACACAAATTCTCCTATGCCCTATTGCTGGAAGGCTGAGAGCCCTTTAAACTTAGTGACCTACTTAGCATGGCTGTAAATGTCATTCTTATTCATGGCAACATTTAATGCTTTCCTGGATTTTGCTAAACTATTTACCACAATGATATATTGCAGAATTGAATTCCACAGCTTGATTGTGTGCTGCATAAAGAATTGCATTGTTCATCAGTCTAAAGTGGAATGCGATTCATTCTCATTGAGAGTCCGCTTCTTTCCCTGGTATGAGAATGGGAGGAGAAAACACCTTATGTTTTCGGTAAAACATTCATTACTTTTATAGCTGTTTTTCCTTTTCATCGTTTACTTCTCTCCATTACCAAGTAAATCACACTATCATGCCTTCCAGACATAATTTTTTATATTTATTTTGGCCTTTTTACCCAGCATTAACATTTAGCCTGATTTTAATCTGTCACATTTTATATAATCTTCATTATAAATTGACTACCAAGTGAAACTGGTGCTCCAAAGAAATCTACAAGCACTGCAAGGAAAAGGCATCAACATTATACAGTTAGGACTAAATCAAAGTTGAAAACTCAGAATTTTTAAGTTATGTTCATATGGATGCTCCATGTTGTCTTTTATTTTCTTCTATCTGCTAGAAAATTAGAAAATGCTTTTCTCCACTAGTTAAACTACATTAAAATTTTTTATCATTTAAAACAAATATTTCTTTATAATCAACTTTGAAATAAATTCTCAGATGTATTAATTTTTTACATATGTGAAAATCAATGCAAATATGTCCATGGTAACTCTAAAACTAAATGGCCTCATACTGAGTGTCCTTTGCAAAGACATTTGGAGTTAGCACTTCTACTCATGAAAGTGTTTCAGGAGTGCTTTTCTAATACCAACAGGAGAGGAATACAATTTATTTTAGCTACCCAGAAAAATTGTTTGCAACAATATTATTTGCATACTTATAGTAGGAGCAATGGTTTATGTAAATCCTGAAATACTTCCTATATATAATACTAAGTTTTTTAAAAGGTTTGAAAATAAGAGGCAAAACGCAATTGATTAATAGTATCCACAATTATACTGATACTCAAAAGAACAAAATGGCAATAAGATTTTTATGAAAATTAACTTGAATAATTAATTTTTGCATGTAAGTTTAGATGATATTGAAAGTTTATTACTTTGTATATAGTTATTTCTTGTGGGATTCTTTTCACATATTACTTCGGACATGCTTGCCTTAATCTTTACTTTAATAGATGATTCTATGACTATTAAAACTAGAAACCTACTAGGTGGACTTTTCATAGCAAATATATTGCCTTTCATCCATTAAACAATGTAATTGCTTAAACAAATCAAATGCGTGTATATTAATAATCGTATCAAGATCTGTAACCCCTCTAGACTACAATGATATAGTAATTTAACAAGAATTGCTTTGTTCCTCTACAAGCCTGTCAGATCTAGGTTTTAATTATCTTCTCACCACCTCTAGGCCTTTTCATATTCAGACGGTATGTAAATTAATGTAGTCTCTCATTTTGAAAGAGTTAAGGGATAAGAATATCTCTAGAATATTTCTCTCTTACCTCTATTAACCACATATCTGCTTTCCTATAGAGTGTAATTCAAAAGGAAAATACAGAAACTTAATTCTGGAGAGTAAGAGCAGTAGCAAAAAAACCTTGCTCTTAACAAAATAAACACTAACAATCCTTAGGGTCATCAAAGTATAAGTGAAGGAGAATTAGTTAAAAAAAATTTTTTTTACAGGGCCACCTGGGTGGCTTAGTCAGTTCAGTGTTTGACTCTTGATTTCAGCTCAGGTCATGATCTCAGGGTTGTGAGCTCAATCCCTGAGTTGGGCTCTGTGCTCAGTGGGGAGTCTGCTTGGGATTCTCTCTCTCCTTCTCCCTCTTCCTCCACCCCACACCACTCTCTCTCAAATAAATAAATAAATCTTTAAAAAACGTTTTACAAATTTCTAAAATGGAACAAAATTCTGTTTTCATTAAAATAGATTTCTTTCTTCAACAAACGTTTTTTAAACAATTACATATATGTTAGGTACTATTCTAAACTTGCAGCTATAATATTGAACTGAAAGGACAAAACCCCTGTCTTTGTCTGATTATGTCTTGCATGGTAGGGAGAGAGACAGAAAATACATAATTAAACATACGATATGTAATATATTAGGTAGTCGTAAGTGCTATAAAGAAAAAGAAATGGGCTAATGGGAGGGAGTAAATGAGGAAGAAAATCTAGGGAAATCATAAAAGGCTTTTCTTCCATGGAGGTTGAGCAGTGATTGGTAGTAAGGGAGTAAAACATGGATATCTGGGGGAACAACATTAGAGATGGTCAAAGCTGATTCCAAGGTTTAGAATCTGATAAATTAAATGATGGAATTATCATTAACTGAGATGAGAAAGAATAGAGGAGAAGAGCACTAGCAAAAATCAGAAATATAGATTTGGGCATGTTACTTTTGAAGTACCTATTAGATATTCAAAGGGAAATACATAGACAGTTTGATATTAGACTAGAGTTCTAGTGAAAAGTCTATATCTGATAGTTATCAACATATAGATGGTATTTGAAGCCATAAGTTTTGATGTGATAATGAGGGACTGGGTAAAGATGGAGAAGAGAAGAGATCTGAAGACTAAGCCCTGGAGCTTTCCAGTCATTGGGAGTAAATTAGAGGAGGAGATAGCAACAGAGAATGAGAAAGAGCATGATCAAAGGAAAACCAAGAAAACTATTGTACTGGAAACCAAGTGAAGAAAAGATTTGAACTAAGAAAGGGTGAACAGTTGTGTCAGATCCTATTAACTGGTCAAGCACAATAAAGATTGTGAATTGACCATTGCAATTCACAAAATGGAGGCCATGATAAAATGTCACTAAGATGTGCAGATTTTAATATAAAGAGGGGCTAAGAAATAGAAAGCTATACAAGGATGTGAAGTTGAAGTTTTATTTTGAGCAGGGACTAGTACAGCCTATTCATGTGCTGATGAGAAATGTTCACAAGAGAGGGAAACTCAAGAAAGAGGGAAATAGAGTTGTGTCTTTGAGTAACAATAGCGAATGAGATCCAATTCACAAGTGTAAGGGTTAGCCTTGAATAGCACCAGTAACCATTCTTTCTTTGATAGCAATAGGAGGGAAAGGAAGATATAAATCCAGACAAAAGTAAAATCAGTAGATGTGGTGGTAAAAGTAGAAATTTTTATCAGTTATATTTTATATCATCAACAAATAAGAAAGGTCATGAACTGAAAGTAAATAAGGAGAAGGAAATTTTCATACTTTGTGAGGAGAGAAGGTATTAAATAGTTACCTAAAAAGGGAGGAACACAAATACATTAGGGAAATATGCTATGATTCTGTTAGGACTCATGCATTTACAATGAGATTCTTTTAGCACCTTTATGTGCTTTTCCATTCAAGTTTAGTTGCTTAGGTGCAGATACAAAATAAGCAGAGAATTATATTTAGATATGGTTGGGGTTTTGTCAGGCAAGTAAAATAAAAAGGGAAGAGACAAGGAAATTGAGTGTACGTGAGGGCAGCTAGGCTGGATAAGGTTGAAAGTGATGATTGAGGGACTGAAAGATAGGGAAAACATGAAGGTCAGTTGATTGATGGTCTCATGCAATTGAATATTAGAGGTTGGTTTACAAGATGGAAGAAATTGGAAAGAAGGAAGGCAGTGGTCAGAATGGATGCATGGAAATGAGATTATGGAGTGAATACAGAATCGTTATATCAGATATCAGAGCGAGAACACATGCAGACTGACTTCTTGATCTTAATATTTGAGCCAGGAGATGGTTGGACCATGGTTCAGCATTGGATTCACTGGTACAAAGACCTCTGGTTCCAGACACAAGACTCTATAAAACAGCGCAAATTTTCCCTGCTTTCAGTCCTGCCTTGGTTGTCATTTTCTCGGGAACACTGGAGTGGGGAGAACAGTTAGGCTAAATGAATTATCATTATATTTGCAAGTCTTTCAGCCTACGTTTTGTCCTGCCTACTAACCCCCTGACCAATAGCTTGAGAGCCAAACCCAACATTTGCCCTCAGGTAGCTTCCTTGGCTCATCATTATCTGAAGGGCTCTTTTCTCTAGAAATCAGCTTATTTAGGCTTGAGTGCCTCCACTACTCTTTGATAGTCCTTTAGAAAATTATGGGTTTTGTTTTATCTGGCTTTATCTTGAGCTACTATGGGAACAAAGATATTCTGCATTATTTTACATCCTATGCAGGGTGGAATTCACCATGGATGTTTTCGACTTCTTGATGTATGCCCTACTATAATCAGAACCTCTTAGGATGAGCTTAATCAATGACTGATTGACAAAACCAAGGAAGTCTTTTCTTCATGCTTCTAAATGATCATGATCACTTTTCTTTCCCTAAACCTTCATAGTGTTCAGTATATTTTTGGGTACATGTAACATTCTGCCTTATTTTCATCCCTCTTAGATTATTCTATGTAGAAAATCCTGACAGCCTTACCTCACAATTTAGCCTTCAGTGATCTACCTTTTTGGATCCAGAAGTGCTCATCACCCCATCTCCTAGTGTACCTGACACATTGTTTTGGCAATAATAATCAGATTTCTAGATTCTTCATCATCATGTTTTTCATCTGAATGCATTCATGCTTGTTTATGCTTCTGTAATCTGTCATCCACAGCTGGAAAAATTCCTCCATGTTCAAGAACCATGCAATCATATTTAATCCCTTTACCTCGCTACTCCAATTTATGATATCTAACTTTCATTAAGTTTACATTGCAATGAGAGATTTTGGTTTGGTTTCATATTGAGCTTCTAGTCAAATAAAACACTTGGGTTATCTCCATGTGGAAAAGAAAGCAGTTCAATCTAGCCATCCCCCTTTTCTGTTCTGGAGTGATAAACCAGTTGAACAAAAGGTCAAGATTTTATCCATATTGCAATTTACTTTGTTACAAACCATGATTACAGCCTATGGTGTCCTATAAATTATTACGAATTTTTATCTAATATATTAAGTATTGACACATTTTTAATTGAATATTTGTTAAACATATTTTATATGCTTTATTTTGAGACTTTATTCTTTCTCTCTCATTTGTCTCTGATCCTTTAGCATAAGTAAACAAAGAAGATATTTCTTTTTTTCTGAAGATGTTATTTATTTATTTATTTATTTGAGAGAGAGAAAAAGAGCATGAGCAGGGGAGGGGGAAGAAGGACAAGCAGACTCCCCACTGAGCATGGAGGCCAACCTGGGGCTCAATTCCCGGACCCTGAGATCATGACCTGAGCCAAAGTCAGACATTTAACTGACTGAGCCACTCAGAGGCCCCACAAGGAGGATATTTTAAAACCCTATCTTTGTTCTTAATGGTTGTACATCTCATAAAAGTATGATTGATTAGAAAGTTTATGTCTGATCTGGTCCTTTTAAAAACTGAAGACTATTAATATTGCTTCATAAAATATTTTACAAATAAGCACGATTATTAGACACATGTGTTCTTCACTCACAGACCAGGGACTAAGTAGGCATAACTGCTTGCCATATACTCATGGTTCTAGAATTCATAAGTCAGTTGTAGATAATAAGTAAATACATAGGCTACCTTACTATTATAATATTGTATGGTATATCATGTTAATCATAATTGTGAGTTTAGGGTGCTTTGTATCTGACTTTGAAATAGGCCTAAATATTTAAATTAAAAATGCTTGTTCAAGATACCATATTACAACTTTGGATCAGTCAAGTGACCGAATAGAAGTACAAATTAAATTATAGGTTTAATGAGCAAAGCAAGATAAATTTAACCATTTGAAAATTGTTATCAACTATTAACAGTAACTGGTAATTAGACTTCCTCATATCCTTTACAAGGAAATTTTTATTTATCTCATAAAGTTGCAAGATATTTCAAGATTTTCTACGAAGAAATGATTTTAGTTGGTTTAAAAACTTATTGATACAGTTAAACTGGTATCTAAGCGAAGACTATGCTTAGTTGTTAGGTATTAATAGATGTGTATACACACACACATACACACACATATATTCATACATATTCTTACTATTTTTTCAATGTTCTGAATAAGTTAAATTAAATAATATATTGAAATTTAAATATAAGCTATGAAATGACTGATAAAATTAGCAATGTCTTATATATATGAATTTTCTTTTCTTGAGATTGTGTAATAGAAATAAAATTCAGAAATAAAGGTAAATTATGAAGTTAACATGGTAAATTGACTACAATTGTCAATCATTATGCCAATTTCATGTTATGTTCATCAAAACAACCCCATATTTTATTGCCTGACTTTGCAATAATAAAATATTATAGATATGAACTTGTAAGATGCATTAAGAATTTAAAAAGTGATTTATTTCAAACATTATGGATAAGCATGTGATTTCTTTACAATAAAAGAAATTTCAAAGTATTTCTTCTCTATTTCCCCTCCTCCCTTTGACAAATGTAGGCCCTTATAACTTGGTACTTTGAATGCACTTTGTTTATTATAGAAACCACTTAAAGTTATTTCTTATGTGCAGTAATGTCTGCATTATGCTGAGCACCAAACAAATTTTAAGCTTCAATAGTTTTTTATAAATAAATGGTAAAACCAGATTACTCATTTTTATCTTTAACAACGACTTGTTATTAAACCACTAACATTTTTTGTAGGCAGTGTGCAAATTAAACTATACCATGAAATTCATGAGTTAAGTTATATTGATTGATATTTTCTCGCCATTTACATTATTGTCTTCTTGGGGACAGGGGACATGTTAATGTTTCATTCAAATGCAGTTGAAAGGACATCAATCTCATTGTTACAAGACAAAGACACGAGTTTCTTTTTTTTTAATTTTAATTCCAATATAATTAACACATGGTGTCATATTACTTTCCATTGTACCATACAGTGATTCAACAACAGCATCTAGTGTTCATCATGACAAGTGCACTCCTTAATCCCCATCACCTGTATCGCCTATACTCCCACCCACCTCTGCTCTGGTAATCATCAGTTTATTCTCTATAGTTAAGAGTCTGCTTCTTTTTCTCTCTCTCTTTTTTTCCTTTGCTCATTTGTTTGATTTCTTAAATTCCACATATGAGTGAAATCATATGGTATTTGTCTTTCTCTGTCTGACATTTTTTGCTTAGCATTATACTCTCCAGCTCCATCTATGTAGTTGCAAATGCCAATTCTTTCTTATGGTTGAATAATATTTCACTGTGTGTGTGTGTATATATATATACACATATCTTCTTTATTCACTCATCATTCGATGGAAACAGGCTCCATAATTTGGTATCGTAAACAATGCTGTTATAAACAAAGGGGTGCCTGTATCCTTTTGAATTAGTGTTTTTGTATTTTGCGGGTAAACACCTAGTAGTGTGATTACCGGATCATAGGGTAGTTCTATTTTTAATAGTTTCAGGAACCTTCATGCAGTTTTCTACAGTGGCTGCTGCTCTGGTTTGCATTCCCACTAACAGAGCAAGAGAGTTCCCCTTTCTCCGCATCCTCACCAACAACTGATGTTTCTTGTGTTGTTAATTTTAGTCATTCTGGCAGGTGTGAGTTGATATCTCATTGTGATTTTGATTTGCATTTCCCTAATGAGATTTGATATTGAACATCTTTTCATGTGTCTGTTGGCCATCTGTATGTCTTCTTTGGAGAAATGTATGTTCATGTCTTCTGCCCATTTTTTAATTGGATTATTTGTTTTTTGGGTATTGAGTTGTATCAGTTCTTTGTATATTTTGGATACTAATCTTTTATCAGATATGTCATTTGCAAATATCTCCTCCATTCCATAGGTTGCCTTTTAGTTTTCCAAAACACTAGTTTCAACTTAACTACAGTAATATACTTAAAGAGTTTCTTAACTTCTCTGAGCCTTAGTTTCTTTTTTTTTAACCTAACAAAAGAAAAACATAATATCTGCTTCCCTAATAGTGTGATGATTGAATAAGATAATACATAGAAAAGAACTTCTTTTGCTCTAAAGTATCATGAAAAAAGATGTTTGGTTATTATGTTTGCAATAACAGTTTCTAAAAAGAAAAAAAAGAAAGGAAGGGAAGATGAGATAGAGATAGAGGGAGAGATAGAGAAAGAGTGAGACAGCAAGAAGAAGCAACTTATTCCCTTACTTTTATAAAATAAGAGAGCATTGTAATCGTCTAAATCAGTATTCTAAATTGTCTCCTAAATGGAGAAAAGGAGGGTAATGAGGAAGTTGAATACATGACGGTGTTTTGGTTGTCACAATACCTGGAAAGTGCTACTGTGTTTAGGGGGGTGGGTAACTGGGAGCCTGAGCTTTCGGTAGCCTGGAAGACAGTGCCACACAAAAGAATTATCCTATTCAAAATGCCAATACTTATGCCAAGAAAATATTTTTAAAATTTTTCTTCGTATTTGAGCTAATGAAATAAAATTATATGTCAGTACCCTATTTTTTAAATTCTGTATCAAAAATCAACATTTATAATAAACCAAATATAGTCTTACTCATATGCTCATTTGATAAAATATTTTATGAAATCCAACATAACCTATTAAATTATATATGCCTATAATTTAAGAACTTTCATAAACATTTAATTATTTATCAATGGTGCTATATAGACCTAACTTCATTTGAATTATTTCTATTCCATGTTAATTTTTGATATATTGTAGGAATATTTTAACAGCATATAGTACAAAGTTTTGAAACAAAGAATACTTTATTAGTCATGAAGCTCAGTGCCTAAAAAGAAAAAAAGTAATTAAAATTTCTGATGTTATTTAGCCCTAGGCAATTGTAAAATTTTCTGTAAAATTAAGAAACAAGCCTATTGTCACCAACCCCAGTATTAATTGAGGCAACTTTTAAACATAGTGGAACGAATCCAGTGACTTGTCTTCACAATAGAAGGATGTCTTTGCAAGTAGAAATTAATCCCTCCTCCCTCCAAATTAAAAAGTGCCTTCCATGAGTCAGTGTTAAAATCAATGCATTCATTATATACTTTCAAATCATTCACCCTCCTTTGCATTTGAACAGTATAAGATACCTTCCAAATACCTTTATGGAATTGATGTTCAACCTTTGGGATTCTTCAGATATGAATTGTCTTTAATCCTCTTTCTTGCAATTAATTTGAGTCCTCCCCAGGTGGTCATCAAGTAAAGATCCATACTCGCGATTGTATCAAGCTCCATATGATCTGGAGACAATGTATTTTGAAAATTTGTGGGTAATGTTGTAGCTTTCTAGCTTCGTCCTAATGAAATGTCGATAATAGGACCTAATAGCTTCCACTACTTTTAAGAAAGAAAACCACTAGACTAATTAGTTTTCTCAGATTTCAGTAACAGTTTAAGATTTGTCTCCTACCAGTCACCTTAAAGACAGATATTTTTCTTTAATTTGTTCACCTGATATTTACTTCAAGGAAAGTGCTGCTCATTTCCATACAATTCAAACCTATTTATACAGTGATTCAGTCCAGAAAGTTAAGGGGTGGAATATAAATATTAAAGGAATATTAGTAATGGTAGAATATGGTAATGTCATCAATCAGGAATAACTTTGCTTAGCTTGGTCCTTATGTTCTGTGCAAGTTCAATTTAACTGAAAAGGGGAAATGAATAAAAATTGTAAGCCTTCTGAATGAATACGAGTGGTTTGTTCTTTTATTATGTGACATCTTGATTAAAATACTTTTATTTCTCCCAACTCCAACATTACCAGAGCCATGTTTAATTTTTTGGAAGACTTGGTAAATCAATCTTCTTCCCTCTGTTTCTTTTTTATGTACAAATCATGAGGAGATAAAATTCAAACAAAATGTTTCCTGACATAGGGACTTGGTCATTTCCTCTTTGTGTTGGGTAAATTAATCTTTCCATTCTCATCACAGGATACAAAATTTTCAGAAAAATATATTAAAAATACAGCTAAAATGTTATTAGCCTGATTAAATATTGTATGTAGCAAATACATTGAATTAATTTAAAATAATGCTCATTTCACCGTTCCTATGGTTGTACCTACATTGCAAGTGCTTGCTACATTTATTCTCCAAATTGTTTCTTGCAGGGTGTTTGCGTTCTTTACCGCTTCTCAACTCTTAAATTAAAAGTCTTCATTCCCAAGAAACACAGTTTCTATGTTGATAATGGCCAGATAAACAACTTTTTAAGATGATATATAACTTCTTGGTGGACATTTTCTTAGAACCATGTCTATAAGCTTACAAGTTCTCCATCTAAATGGAATTTCCTTAGTATATTCAAGGTATAGTGAAGGAACCAACCATAATCTTTGACCTGGGAATTTTATTTTCTAGTTCTGGATCCACCACTATATGAGTGATGCTGAGATTTTACTTGTCTTGATTACAAGTAATTTCTAAATGTAGGGATTTTTTAAAAGATTTATTTATTTATTTATTTATTTATTTATTTATTTGAGAGACAGAGCAAGAGCAACAAGCAAGCATGCAGATGGGGAGGGGGAGGGGCAGAGGGAGAAGCAGACTCCCTGCTGAGCAGTTAAATGTAGGGATTGTTTCTAAATGTGGGGATTATCCCTTGTCTTTCCAGCTTGTTTATGTACTGTTGTGAGTATGGCTTTGTTTTCTGTTGCTGTTCTTTTCTTTTTTATTACTGAAAATTAAAGACATACACAAAGGAAGAAAACAATAAACCACCTCCAACCAACTAACAATACAGAAAATATTAAAATACTTAAAGCCCCTTGTATACCCCTCCTCATATACATTCCCTCTTTATTCACGATAAGATTAATACTCTTGAATTGCATGTTTTCCTCCTTGCATTCTTAATACATGGATATATATTTCAAAACAGTATTGATGTTTGTATTAATTACCATTGTTTTCATATCTTCCAAATGCAAGTACTAAAGCTATTACATAATCAAATATATATCCTTTGCCTTGTATTTCCCGAATTTCCATTTCAGAGATTCTTTGTATTATGAGGCTAAAACACTCCAGGGATGATCACTACTCCACTTACTAGCAGTATTGACCTTGCTTCTATCTAACCAGCAATCGATGTGATTCCAGAATTCATTCTTAAGAGTCAGCTTCCTAAAACCACTGTCACTTTCAATTATCTTACTTGGGTTTCCCCCAAAAAAGATACTGAGATGAGAATTTAAATGAAAGCAGTTTATGTGGGAGGTGATCCCAAATCCTGGAAACTCTAGTAGGGGAATGAAAAAGTGAGAGGTAGAAGGAAATAAACCAATAAAGAATTTGTTACTGAGCAGCAAACTCATGAGGTTAAGTTGGGCTCAATCCATGTGGGGAACTAGGCCCATGGTCATCTACTCGAGGATAAAGGAGGGTGTGGTATTTATCCTGTCACTCTCCACTGTCATTGGCAGAGGGAGATATTAACTCTTTGGCACTTTGGGCCTGCCCCCTGGATGGGCTGGGAGAAAGCCTTCAGTGGAAAGCTGCTGATGTTTCCTAAGGGATGCCCTTGGCAGGTACTGGAACGGTGAGTACCAAGTGGACATGGGCCAGGCGTTGACAACATCTACTACTATCCTCCACTGTCAGAGGACTTCTCTTTCTAATACACAAATCTGATCACATCGTAGTCTTAATTAAAAATGCTAAATGGTTTCTAAATTCCTATAAGAAAAATAAATCAAAATACTCATGTGGAATTTAAGAAGCAAAACAAATAAACAAAGGAAAAAGAGAAAAACAAACCAAAAAACTAGACTTCTAATTTATAGAGAACAAACTGACAGTTACCAGAGGGGAAGCAGATGGGATGATGGGTGAAATAGGTGAAGGGGATTAAGGGTGCACTTACACGTTGATGAGCACTGAATAATATATGGAATTGTTGAATTGCTACATTGTACACCTGAAACGAATATAACACTGTAAGTTAATTACACTGGAATTAAAATTTAAGAAAACAAACTAAAAAGAGAAAGAAAGAAATCCAAATACTAAAGTAAAGTGAAGCATAAGAGACTCTTCAAAATCATTAATCTAAGAAACCAAACAAATGAACAAACAATCAAAAATAAACAGAAAGAGAATCATAAATACAGAGAAAACTGGTGGTTGCCAGAGGGGAGGGGCATTGGGAGATGGGTGAAATAGGAGAAAGAGATTAAGAGGTACAAAATTCCAGTTATAAAATAAGTAAGTCATGGGGACAAAAAGTACAGCATAAGGAATATAGTCAAGAATATTGTAATAAGTTTTGGGGTCCTGGGTGGCTCAGTCAGTTAAACATCCAGCTCTTGATTTCGGCTTTGGTCATGATCTCAGGTCCTGGGATCCAGCCCTGCATCTGGCTCTGTGCTCAGCACCAAGTCCGCTTGTCCCTCTCCCTCAGGTCCTCCCCGCTGCACTCTCTCTATCACTAAAATAAGCAATAAATAAATAAAATCTTAAAATAATAATATTTTAACAAGCTTTTATGGTGTCAGTTGATGATTCCACTTACCATAGTGAGCATTTTGTAATGTATATAATGGTCAAATCACTGTGTTGTACACCAGAAACTAATATGATATTATTATATATCAACTATACTTCATTTAAAAAGTTTTAAAAATCATTTCTAAATCTACTTAATAAGCTATGTTCTAGATTTGTTGTTTTTCTCTTCACTCTCCACTTTGGAATGTGATATTTTATTTAACTTTTAATTTTTTTTCCTATTACTTAGGAAATGTATAAGTCTTTTTCATGGAGAGAGTTAGAGAAGAACCCCATATAACAATCCTAGTGCAAGTTGTGCTTTTTTCTGTCAGAGGTGATGTGGGTCCAATAGACTCTTTACCCTATCATCTAATGATCACAAGTAATCTGTGTGTATATTCAAAAATTAGGATTGGGGCACCTGGGTGGCTTAGTCGTTAAGCGTCTGCCTTTGGCTCAGGTCATGATCCCAGGGTCCTGGGATCGAGCCCCACATCGGGCTCCTCTGCTGGGAGCCTGCTTCTTCCTTTCGGTATTCCCTCTCTCACTGGCTGTCTCTCTCTCTGTCAAATAAATAAATAAAATCTTTTTTTAAAAAAATTAGGATTTTGCAGGAATCTCCATTTCCACAGTCAAATCCAGATCTAGTATGTGATGTATTTTATATTATTTCAGTCATTTCTACAAGTTATTTGAATACAATAATTCTCAGTCTGTGTAAAGAGAATCACTGGTTCCAGTTCTCCAGAAGCTGGGCATGGGGGTGGGATGTGGAGTATATTCAGTAAACTCCTCTTCCCTACTCTCACTTACTCCGTCAAAATTGGTTTATATGTCATGGTGTGTGAGTTGCTCTTTCAGTTGGTTTAAGATAGTACTTCTCCTGGTAGTAGGCACTATTGAAGTCCCTTTGATGATGAGATAGGTGGTGTTTCTTGGATTCTCCCAGAGCACATAAAGCCCTGCTGGCTAGTAATATGAATAAGGGCACTGAGGCCATGCTAGATGAGTGTGGAAAGGAATAGACCCCATATTGTCAAGATGCATTTACTGCGTTTAGTCCTATTTTATGGAGGTAGGGATTTCAAACTACTTCTTACTTTCATCTGTGGTTTTGACCACAGTGAAAAACAATACATTTTAAGTCCCTTTGGGAAAGTCACTTTGTCAACCCACTATCCAGCTTCTTGTTACATATTGTTTTGCTTATTATTTCAACTTCTGCATTTAAGCTGGAGCAATGTATAGTTTTGGCTGATGTCTATGGATAAAATCTGCCCTTACGCAGGTATGAAGTTTGAGAAGGGAGGAATATAGTAACAGTTTCTTTCAGATGATTGTATGTATATCTCTTCATCACTACGCTCAAAAGGGCAAGTGGCAATTTCTTAAAGGTTGGTAATAATGTGGAATTTGACACCATTGCCATTGATATTTTTGTTCTTTGTTGCACTATAAACTTGCATACAAGATTTTTGACCTCACAGATTTCCTTTAAGCCATGTCATGGACTCCATGGACTGCTGTCCTAGACAAAAATGTAGACCTAAATAATCTCCTCAGCTCCTTTCTTCCTGAATGACACCCTTTTTATGCCTAGGTGTTCATTGTAAAGCATATTTCCCTCAATATAGACATAGGCTAGAAAGATCTTGGTCAAATGCAGAAAATTTTTAGCGTATCACCTTTCCCATATAAATCTTCCTTCTCAGAGCAGTAGGTCTCCTGGTGAGCTTTTCTTTTTTTAAACTTATGTCAGATAATCATCTGCATGACATAGATCAAGGAGTAGAATGAGTAAGTTGTAAAGATTATAAATATTAGTATAAGTAGTCAATAAGTGATTACTAAATATGTAAATATGATATCACACATTTGTAGTTTTCACTAAATAATTGCCTCTCTCTTGATTATAGATGTTAGCAAGTGAAAATATTGAATTAATTAGGTTTCCTGGTATGAAAAATAATGAGTCAAAAATTCAGAGATTCACAAGAAATGCAAGTATAAGACAATTTTACTTACTGGTGAATTTTAATAAAATTGACCATATCTTATTTATATATAAGTCCCTTCTCACACCTAGAACTTTGATTTATAGTCTTCTATCAAAATCAGTTCAGCCATAAATTAACTCCTTTAATAAAATAATTAATTTCTGATTTATGAATTTACTCATTATTCTTCAGTTTCTATGGTTGATCTTTGATATTGACGTATAAATCTTGCTTTTCATTATTTTACTATTTTATATTTACAGTAATCCTAACATTTACAAGTTAGCATTCTTTCTCCACAGTTTCTAGAGGACAGAAGAGGGAAACAGAATACTTTCTTCTCTCTGATCATTGTGCCATGCACAACCGTTAGTAAATTTTTCTTTGATTTAGTCAAGATTTATGCAAGGTCCCCCTCAGATCCTGCTATGGACTGGCCATACCAAGAGACACAGCTGCTTTGGGCTATCATATTTGAGTCATTCAGCTAACTCCCTCACCAGGCTTTTGTAATTGTAGTTGACTCCCTTCAGCATTTTTCCGCAGGGAGAGAATGTGCTAGTCAGGCTGAGCTGATTCTCCAATCAAGTAGACTGTTGTGTTTCTCATTGTAAATTAATAGATTGGCATTCAGTTTTATTCTAAAATATCCTGGGAGTTGCTTAGTGTGGGCCAACATCCCGAAGTCTGATCAACACTGAAGTCCTGAAAACATTGTTTCTAGACCTGGCTCATGATAAATGCATTAAGGAATTTCCACTGGGTGAGAGCCCTTAGCAGCTAGTTTTCTCCGTTAATGCACTTGTATATCAGAATGCCATTCATTGCTTTTCACATATCTCTGAGATAACATCCATAGTTGAGATATAATAGATGTCTTGTGTTCAATCTTAGGTAGAAAAATCACTATTTCTGTATAAGGGACAGTGTTTTTCTTTAGATAAAGCCACTATGAATAGGCTTAACTTTATCTTCATTACAAATCAGGAAGCAGACTTAATTGCTATGCCCCAGGAAGAATTTCAAAAAAATTCATACTCAATGCATCAACTTTTAATTTTTTTTCTTTCTATATTTTTGTACTTGTTGATTTGAGGTAAATTTAGAAATTGTGTCTTGAGAAATAAACCTACTTGTGCTGAGACAAAATATAGTCAGGTTATTCAGGAGTGGGGATAATCCTGGAGGTAAATAGAATGAGGTAATAGTTTCCTTTTTAAACCATCACCACTGAAGACTTAGGATTAACACTGGACAATAGTTTGCAGTACACACATACTTATAATAAATAGTGTGCCAGATTTCTCTTAATACAGTCTGACATATGAGGAGAATTAATGTTATTTCCATTCTAGAGATAAGGAAACAGAGGCCCAGAGTGGTTCCATGACTTGCTCAAGTTCTAGCTAGTAAGATTCAGGTTGAACTGTGTCTATGTTTGTCAAGCAAGAAGACACAGATCTACAATTCAAATGCATTATAAATTACTGCTACTCTGTATGAGTTAAACTAACGTATAATCAAATTACTCTTACTGCACATACTTTAGAAGAGTATTAGATAAATTGTCATTAGAATACTTGTGTTTTTCTTGGTTTGCTGAATGTGTTGTCTTGCTAAACTGTTTAATCTAGATCTCTCAGAATTTGTTCCAACAAAGTGGGGATGCTTTGTTGTCTCATCCAAATAGATACATTAAGACACAATCCAATGCTTTGGTTGCACAAATCATACAACTTCCCAAACATTACTAGGTGTTGGTAATAGTACTACAAGGTCTTTCCCCCTCCCTCTATGTATGCCAATAAGAATTTAGTTTAATTCCTTTCTGCATGACTCCCATCAAAACAGGAAAAAAGGTATGGTGCATTTATAATGGCATACACTGTATTATCAAATATATTCTACTTTGACAGGCATCAGTGAAAACCAAATCCTCCCATTACAATGTTATATGACTAATGAATAGTCGAATTTCTCACAGACCAGCTCTTGGCTTCATACATTTCAAACTTTGTTTCTTCTGTCCACAAACCTTTAATACTGAGTTACTTAGAGCACATTCATGTGACAGTAATAACTCTGGTCCCATGTATACCTGTCACAACACTAGGTCAGACAGAATGGTGAACGATAGGAGTTTTTGTGTGGATGATTAGAAATAACTTTTCTTGGACATGGCTGAAAACCACACAAATATCTCCCAGTAGATCCAAAGTAAATGTTTCCCAATTCACTTTCACCTTAGTCATACCCCAAAAGTTTCTTTGGCTACACCAGTGGCAACAGACAGAAGGATAATGTGACAGAAGCATGTCACAATGTGAAGAAACTGAACTACAAAAAGTAATTTTAATGTGCAAATTTTACAAAACAGGATCATGTGGACACATTGCTTGAGGCCCTTGAAAAAATCATCAGCAAGTGATTTTGAAGAGATAGCATCCTTAGCCTCACAGAAAATCTGCTTCTGCCAGATGACTGTATCTGTTCTCTTGCTCTGTTGATGTTCTTCCATGGATCTACTTTTCAGAGACTATCTTGTATTTTCCCATAACCTAAAAGTTTCTGTATACCAACCCGTTGGCTCCTCAAGTCCATAAAATGTAAGAATTAAGCAATCACAAGGTTTAACATACATGCACTCAGGTGAGCTAAGCTTCAGACAGCTCTCCATGGCTAAGGATATTCCAGCCATACCTGGTTCCTGAAACACAGTGATTAGTGTCCTTTCCAAATTTGTTTCCCTCTGTATAATGTATCTTCTGAGTGTTGCATTTTAAAAGTTCAAGGGTTGGTGAAAATCTATTCCTCTAGTTCAGAAAAGCCTGGAGGTTGCCTAATTTTCAACAAGCCTCTGGCTCGTTGGTGAATTGTCACCAACAATTCAACTCAGCTGCCCTTGCTGACTTTTCTGGTTATTGGATCTGCGGGCCCCGAGCGTACTTCTGCACAATCCCAGCCATCTGTTTATTCACCGAGGGTCTAAGTGTAACAGATTGTCTATGTCTTTGGCTTGCCTTTCTGAATTGGCTTACTTTGTTCCCTCTGACTATGAGAGATGACTTCAAATGTGTTCTTCAGGCAGGGCATCATTTCTTCTATTATACCATAAATATCTCTCAGTAGTTGGAGACTAGAGTAAGAGAGTGGATTAAAACACTAAGATATTCACATTAACAGCCCCAGCCATACTAATTGTTGGTGTGTGTGTAAGTCTCTCTTTGTGTGCATGTCTGATTTCTTAAATATCCATTATTTTCACACCTTAAGAAATGCGGAGAGTGCAGGTATCAACCACATTTGGCAGTTAAAGTAAAAGTAATCTTTCACTAGTGACTGCTGATAGTGAAAGCATGTTGGTTAGTGATAATGACATATCCTGAAGTATTTTAAGAAACAGTTGGATCCATAGGAACTAAATCTTTTGATTTACTGCCCTTAGACAAGTGAGCCAATAGGAAATAAGCCCCTACTTTTGTTGCAGTAATAGTGAGGGAAATAGGCCAATGAAGACCAGTCCCAGTAGAGGAAGATCACTTTAGCAGGATTGAGTCCTGTTCATTGATTAGAAATAATGCAGTGTGCAATCTGCTTGTTCAGATCATGTTTTGAG